>NC_057800.1:35096336-35097243 GCF_018294505.1 Triticum aestivum | reverse complement strand
CTGTCTTTGCCGTCGCTGTTTGTCGTCCGCCATCCTAGCCTTTGCCGTCCGCCATGGCTGATGGCAAAGTACCAGATTCCTGTAGTGCTTGGTGCCAAATCTAGATAGGTATCCTCCACACTCCACATCCGGTCCAACGGAGCAAACTTCGGATCGCAAAATTTCCTTCCCAGCATAAAGGGCTTTCCAGCCACAATCTGTTCGGCCTGACGCAGCTCCTCCTTTGCAGCTCTCATCGTAGAGTGCGCGTCCTTGGCATTGGCAACGGCCTTCTCTAAGTCCGTCTGTTTCGCCTGGTCTTCTTTCTCAAGAAGTCGGCAACGGTCTGCAACACTCTTTAACTTTTCGGCCATCTCGGCCATCTCTTCCTTGCTTCGGCAATGAGCAGCCTGTTCGGCTCTCAGCTCTTCAAGGGCTTTCTTGGCAGCCGCATCACTTTCTCTGGCTTGTTCTTTAGCTCAGGCAAGTTCTGCCCTAAGACTCTCCACGGCGGCCGCACCATCTGCGTCAAGCACACACATTGTAAGACACTGGCATAAAACTCTTCTTACCTGATGCCGCCCGAGGAATCACATACCTTGAGCCTCATCAAGCCGCTTGCTAACAAGCGCGATGTCGGCATCTGCCACGTCCAGTTGCCGCTTTAGTTCGGCAAAATCATCAGTTCGGCTCGATTCTGGACACCCTGCCGCCTACATTCAAAGGCGACATCTTAGACCTGGGATTATGATCCACTGCGTGCCGTCATTTCTTGACAACGCGCAGAGTCTCAGGGGCTACTATCTACACAAGGCGCATCTTATTCATGCGCAACTGACAAAAGTGTACATTATTTAATGTACCTCAAAACCCGTCAGTAAACTTTTGACGGCCTCATGCAATCCGCTCTCTATGGATGAGATCCTTT
>NC_057800.1:35095667-35096326 GCF_018294505.1 Triticum aestivum | reverse complement strand
GGATCCGCCCTGGTTTCAGGAAGGGGAGCCAGACACCTGATCAGCTTTGCCTTCGCTATCCACTCCTGTTTAAAAGGACGGCTCTTTTAGGGGCAAGTTTATGACAATTATACGGATAGAAGGTCCGGGCACAAGGTTGCTTACTTGAGTATCCGGACGATTGCAGCTTAGGCCTGCGTCCTCGGTTAAATCCGGACACATCCCTTGTGATCCAAAGAACAGTTTATACATCTCCGCGGGCGTTGCACCCATGAAATTCTGGAGAGCTCGCGGTCCCTCTGGGTTAAACTCCCACAGGCGAAGGGAGCGACGTTTGCCGGGCAATATTCGGCGAATCAACATGACCTGCGTCACCTTGACCAGGCTGAGGTCTCCTTCCAAGAGATCCTTAATGCTGCCCTGTAACAAGGGCATGTCTTTGGGCAAATCCCAATCTAACCCTCTGTTAACCCATGACGCTAGCCGTGGTGGGGGACCCGAGCGAAAGGCAGGAAGCGCCACCCACTTGGTGCTCCGGGGAGTGGTGATATAAAACCACTCTCGTTGCCACAAGCCTAGCTCCTCTTGAAAAGAGCCCTCGGGCCATGGAGCATCCGCATTTTTGCTTATAACAGCACCTCCGCACTCTGCGTGCCATCCCTTGATCATGTTCGGCTCCA
>NC_057800.1:34853178-35095657 GCF_018294505.1 Triticum aestivum | reverse complement strand
TCATTGAAGCCTGGTTCAGGGGCTACTGAAGGAGTCCTGGATTAGGGGGTGTTCAGGTAGCCGGACTATACCTTCAGCCGAACTCCTGGACTGTGAAGATACAAGATTGAAGACTTCATCCCATGTCCGGATGGGACTTTCCTTGGCGTGGATGGCAAGCTTGGCGATGCGGATATTCAAGATCTCCTACCATTGTAACCGACTCTATGTAACCCTAACCCTATCCGGTGTCTATATAAACCGGAGGGTTGTAGTCCGTAGGCAATCAACTCCATATACAACAATCATACCATTGGCTAGCTTCTAGGGTTTAGCCTCCTTGATCTCGTGGTAGATCTACTCTTGTACTACCCATATCATCAATATTAATCAGGCAGGACATAGGGTTTTACCTCCATCAAGAGGGCCCGAACCTGGGTAAAACATCGTGTTTCCTGCCTCCTGTTACCATCCGGCCTAGACACACAGTTCGGGACCCCCTACCCGAGATCCGCCGATTTTGACACCGACACCCATCTTGTTATCCTCGATGGCAACAATACAATATGTTCCTTTCTGCCCCTTCTGTCACTGGGTAAGGACACCGCAATATCGAACCCAAAGCTAAGGACTTCTCCCATGGCAAGAACTACCAATCAAGTTGGCCAAACCAAATGGATAATTCGAAGAGACTTGCAAAGATAACCAATCATACATAAAAGAATTCAGGGAATATTCAAATATTATTCATGGATAGACTTGATCATAAACCCACAATTCATCGGTCTCAACAAACACACCGCAAAAAGAAGATTACATCGAATAGATCTCCACAAGAGAGGGGGAGAACTTTGTATTGAGATTCAAAGAGAGAGAAGAAGCCATCTAGATACTAACTATGGACCCGAAGGTCTGAGGTAAACTACTCACACTTCATCGGAGAGGCTAGGATGATGTAGAAGCCCTCCGTGATGATGGCCTTCTTCCAGCGGAGCTCCGGAATAGGCCCCAAGATGGGATCTTGTGGATACAGAAATTTGCGGCGGTGGAATTAGGTTTTTGGCTCCTGTTCTGATCGTTTGGGGTACGTGTGTATATATAGGAGGAAGAAGTACGCCGGAGGAGCACCGAGGGGCCCACGAGGCAGGGGGCGCGCCCTAGGGGGGGCGCCCCCCACCCTCGTGACCGCCTCTTTTGTTCCTTGGAGCAGGGTCCAAGTCTCCAGGATCACGTTCGGTGAGAAAATCACGTTCCCGAAGGTTTTATTCCGTTTGGACTCCGTTTGATATTCCATTTCTTCAAAACACTGAAATAGAAAAAAACAGCAATTCTGGGCTAGGCCTCCGGTTAATAGGTTAGTCCCAAAAATAATATAAAAGTGGAAAATAAAGCACAATATAGTCCAAAACAGTAGATAATATACCATGGAGCAATCAAAAATTATAGATACGTTGGAGACGTATCACTTGATTGTTTTGAAAAACTTCTGAGAACGCACATGACCTCTCCAAATTCTTTGCAACTATACTCTGTTCACAGGTACACATGTCTGCTGTTGAATCTCTAGGTTCTCATCAACTTAACTCATTTGCAGCATTCCTCGAAGACAAATTGCATACCTCATCAGAGAATTCAATTGTTCAAAATCCTCAGTTGAAGAAAATGGCTGATGGCAAAAGTCCTCAGAAGGGAGGCAAGAGACCAGAAGTGAATACTGCTTTCGAGATTCCTGATGCGATCTATGCAGGATATTGCACTGCTGATGAAGCAATTCATGGCAAGGAGACAAAGAATGAGCGCAAAGTGCGCATTGAGAGGATAGAGAGGAGATGGGCAGGAGAATGGAGGGAGTACAGATATGTGACTCCCAAGTACATGAAGAAATTCGCAGTACACCCTCCATGCCCAAGACCTCCATTGGCACCAGGCCAAGTTGCTGATCCCTCTAGCATCAAAAGAGGTGAGGAATTTCCCAAGGAGTGGGCAAAGTGGCAAGCTAAGTTGGCCAAAATGGCCAAAGAAGCAGTGAAGAAATTCAATGACGATTCTGCTACTGCCGCTGCTGAGGCCTCTGCTAGCAAGCCCAAGAAGTCTATGCCCAAGAAGCCTGCTCATAAGCCCAGTTCCTCAGCTTCAATGCCCTCATGGCCAAGCTCCTCAAAGCCCTCACAGCTCGTGCCTCATGCTACTTCCTCCAAAGCAGCTACAGTCCCCACTGCAAAATCCACAGCTGCTGCTGCAAAGTCCACGACACCTGTGCATCTCGCCTCTTGTCAAAGGACCATTGGAATGTCAGTTGCTTCAAGAGTTTCTGCAAGTTCTTCAGCTCCTCCCCAGTCTTCAACATCTCCAACCTTGCTGAAGACAAAAGCCATTGCTGGACAAGGCACGAGGCCAAGTCCTCACAAGAAGCAGATCGCGTTTCAAGAAATGTCTAGTGAAGACGAAGCTGATGATGAAGAATTGGCTGAAATCATCAGAGATCAACAAGCATGGGCCGCTAGAGCCAAAGGCAGTGAAGTGCCACTTCTGCTGGATCCCAAGTTGATCCTTGATTATATCGATCTGTGGCATAAGGACCCCAACACTCCTCTGCCTGATCTGACTCTCACACCTGCCAAAGTCAAATGCTCAATGCCTTCATTGGCGAAGAAAAATAGAAATTTGAAAAGGCTCTTTGGTATTGGTTTACTCTATTTTGCTTTCTAATTAAGATCACTTTGAAAATCAGTATCTTAACTAAGATTATCTTGATCTCAAGTACTGGCTCCTACAGCATTGCATTTCACCAAGTGAAATGCTACATTTCTACTCCTAACCCATTCTCTCTTTCTTAGTGTTTTTGTTATGCAGGTTGGAAGAAAAGAAGAAGATCCAGAGAAGATCTTAGTAATAAGATAGTTTTTAGGAAAATAGATATTTAGTTTTAGATCATTCCTTGTAATATTTGTTGGATATGTGTTCATGGATATGTGTTGGATATATATGTGTTCATGACTATATATTGGTAACATGTGTTGGATATGTGTTCATGGATATGTGTTGGATATATATGTGTTCATGAGTATTGGTAATATGTGTTGGATATGCTATATTGGTCATACATATAGTCTGTGTTTGATTGTGTTTGATTTTCTGTGAAAATGAATTGATATAAGAAGAAACAGAATTAATGCCTATTTGGTCTCTTTGCCATCTGCCAACAGATGGCAAAGAGCCTGCAGCCTTTGCCGTCTGCCAGCAGATGGCAAAGAGTCGTGCCCTTTGCCGTCTGCCAGCAGATGGTAAAGAGTCGTGCCCTTTGCCGTCCGCCACTGACGGCAAAGGCCTCTTTGCCGTCCGCTGCAAAAAACAGACGGCAAAGAAGGCCTTTGCCGACCCTGTCTTTGCCGTCGCTGTTTGTCGTCCGCCATCCTAGCCTTTGCCGTCCGCCATGGCTGATGGCAAAGTACCAGATTCCTGTAGTGCTTGGTGCCAAATCTAGATAGGTATCCTCCACACTCCACATCCGGTCCAACGGAGCAAACTTCGGATCGCAAAATTTCCTTCCCAGCATAAAGGGCTTTCCAGCCACAATCTGTTCGGCCTGACGCAGCTCCTCCTTTGCAGCTCTCATCGTAGAGTGCGCGTCCTTGGCATTGGCAACGGCCTTCTCTAAGTCCGTCTGTTTCGCCTGGTCTTCTTTCTCAAGAAGTCGGCAACGGTCTGCAACACTCTTTAACTTTTCGGCCATCTCGGCCATCTCTTCCTTGCTTCGGCAATGAGCAGCCTGTTCGGCTCTCAGCTCTTCAAGGGCTTTCTTGGCAGCCGCATCACTTTCTCTGGCTTGTTCTTTAGCTCAGGCAAGTTCTGCCCTAAGACTCTCCACGGCGGCCGCACCATCTGCGTCAAGCACACACATTGTAAGACACTGGCATAAAACTCTTCTTACCTGATGCCGCCCGAGGAATCACATACCTTGAGCCTCATCAAGCCGCTTGCTAACAAGCGCGATGTCGGCATCTGCCACGTCCAGTTGCCGCTTTAGTTCGGCAAAATCATCAGTTCGGCTCGATTCTGGACACCCTGCCGCCTACATTCAAAGGCGACATCTTAGACCTGGGATTATGATCCACTGCGTGCCGTCATTTCTTGACAACGCGCAGAGTCTCAGGGGCTACTATCTACACAAGGCGCATCTTATTCATGCGCAACTGACAAAAGTGTACATTATTTAATGTACCTCAAAACCCGTCAGTAAACTTTTGACGGCCTCATGCAATCCGCTCTCTATGGATGAGATCCTTTTAATCACCATGCCCATCAATGCACGGTGCTCCTCCGAGATAGAAGCTCGCCCCAGCAGAATCTTTAGCTCCTCCGGCCGATCACCAGACATTGCCGGACTTGTCCCACGACCTCTTTCGAAGGCCAGATGCGGAGAACCTCGGGGGGCCACATAGCTATCTTCCGCCCCTACCAGATTCGGAGAAACCCTCCGCGACGACACCTCAGGGTCGCCCGCCTCGCTAGGCGGCACGGCAGGGGGAGGCGTCCCGCTCTCGATCATCTCCGGAAGGAGATCCCCCAAAGACGAGCTCTGCTGAGAAGGGTTGAGGTCTGAGCTACAACGTAAAAATTCGGTTAATCTTCTCGGATATAAATCAAGGATTTTCCTCATCCCTCAAAAGGAAAATCTTTCTCTACTTACGGCTCGCTGGAGGGCTGATCCCCTTGAGGGCGTAGTCCGGCCGAGGAACTCCCCAGCGTTGGACCCTCTGACGAGGATTTTCTCCCCGGCTTCGAGGCCATGGTTTCCGGGTCGTCAGAGGCGGCTCTCTTCTTCCCCTTAGGAGAGGAATTCTCGGTTCCTCCCTTCGGAGCAGCCTCCTTCAAGGAGGCCATAGCTTCCTTGTCCTCCCCCTCCAAAGGCATTATCTCCAGCATCCTGACTAGCACAGGATCCGCCCTGGTTTCAGGAAGGGGAGCCAGACACCTGATCAGCTTTGCCTTCGCTATCCACTCCTGTTTAAAAGGACGGCTCTTTTAGGGGCAAGTTTATGACAATTATACGGATAGAAGGTCCGGGCACAAGGTTGCTTACTTGAGTATCCGGACGATTGCAGCTTAGGCCTGCGTCCTCGGTTAAATCCGGACACATCCCTTGTGATCCAAAGAACAGTTTATACATCTCCGCGGGCGTTGCACCCATGAAATTCTGGAGAGCTCGCGGTCCCTCTGGGTTAAACTCCCACAGGCGAAGGGAGCGACGTTTGCCGGGCAATATTCGGCGAATCAACATGACCTGCGTCACCTTGACCAGGCTGAGGTCTCCTTCCAAGAGATCCTTAATGCTGCCCTGTAACAAGGGCATGTCTTTGGGCAAATCCCAATCTAACCCTCTGTTAACCCATGACGCTAGCCGTGGTGGGGGACCCGAGCGAAAGGCAGGAAGCGCCACCCACTTGGTGCTCCGGGGAGTGGTGATATAAAACCACTCTCGTTGCCACAAGCCTAGCTCCTCTTGAAAAGAGCCCTCGGGCCATGGAGCATCCGCATTTTTGCTTATAACAGCACCTCCGCACTCTGCGTGCCATCCCTTGATCATGTTCGGCTCCACTTTGAAAGTCTTGAGCCATAATCCGAAGTGAGGGGTAACACGGAGGAAAGCTTCGCATACAACGATAAACGAGGAGATATGGAGGGTGGACTCCGGAGCTAAGTCGCGAAATTTCATCCCGTAATAAAACAGCAGTCCCCTCACAAAGGGATCCATCGGGAAGCCTAACCCCCGAAGGAAGTGAGACACGAATACTACGCTCTCACCGGGCTAGGGACTGGGGATAGCCTGCCTTTGAGCAGGCAACATGTGCGAAATTTCGGCGGTCAAGAACTTAGCCTCTCTCAACTTTAGCACGTCCTCCTTCGTGACGGAGGAGGGCATCCATCGTCCTTGAATGTCAGAACCGGACATTGTCGAAGGTCCGAAGCGCCTGGAATATGGAGCCTAGGGTGTTGGAACTCGAGGCAACGGGCGAACTCGCTTGAGATTGAAAAAAGGAGTAAGGCCCTGGTCTCTTTATAAGAGGTTGAATACCAGGAGCCCTCCCTGTAACCGTTTGGGACTCGCCTTTAATCGAGAAAACATGCTAACGGGCACGATTGGGTTACCCACGTCCGTATTGATGAGAATCCCGTAAAAGGGGGGCACACGATCTCTACTTTGACAAGACGTGCCAAGGAAACTGCCTCGCAAAACACGCTGAGGTGGAAAGGTGAAATCGATTCGAGTATAGGACTTGGCTGTAGTGTGATGACGCACTGCGGAATACGTCAGCCGATTTGACTTGTGTTAATATTATTCTCTCTATGGCAATATGTGGAAGCTTATTTTGCGGAGCCGGACACTACTCCTGGTGTTTACAATCTTTTATGAAGAACTTGGAGGAGGAACCCGCCTTGCAATGCCGAAGACAATTTGCGCGCCGGACTCATCATCATTGAAGCCTGGTTCAGGGGCTACTGAAGGAGTCCTGGATTAGGGGGTGTTCAGGTAGCCGGACTATACCTTCAGCCGAACTCCTGGACTGTGAAGATACAAGATTGAAGACTTCATCCCATGTCCGGATGGGACTTTCCTTGGCGTGGATGGCAAGCTTGGCGATGCGGATATTCAAGATCTCCTACCATTGTAACCGACTCTATGTAACCCTAACCCTATCCGGTGTCTATATAAACCGGAGGGTTGTAGTCCGTAGGCAATCAACTCCATATACAACAATCATACCATTGGCTAGCTTCTAGGGTTTAGCCTCCTTGATCTCGTGGTAGATCTACTCTTGTACTACCCATATCATCAATATTAATCAGGCAGGACATAGGGTTTTACCTCCATCAAGAGGGCCCGAACCTGGGTAAAACATCGTGTTTCCTGCCTCCTGTTACCATCCGGCCTAGACACACAGTTCGGGACCCCCTACCCGAGATCCGCCGATTTTGACACCGACACCCATCTTGTTATCCTCGATGGCAACGATACAATATGTTCCTTTCTGCCCCTTCTGTCACTGGGTAAGGACACCGCAATATTGAACCCAAAGCTAAGGACTTCTCCCATGGCAAGAACTACCAATCAAGTTGGCCAAACCAAATGGATAATTCAAAGAGACTTGCAAAGATAACCAATCATACATAAAAGAATTCAGAGAATATTCAAATATTATTCATGGATAGACTTGATCATAAACCCACAATTCATCGGTCTCAACAAACACACCGCAAAAAGAAGATTACATCGAATAGATCTCCACAAGAGAGGGGGAGAACTTTGTATTGAGATTCAAAGAGAGAGAAGAAGCCATCTAGATACTAACTATGGACCCGAAGGTCTGAGGTAAACTACTCACACTTCATCGGAGAGGCTAGGATGATGTAGAAGCCCTCCGTGATGATGGCCTTCTTCCAGCGGAGCTCCGGAATAGGCCCCAAGATGGGATCTTGTGGATACAGAAATTTGCGGCGGTGGAATTAGGTTTTTGGCTCCTGTTCTGATCGTTTGGGGTACGTGTGTATATATAGGAGGAAGAAGTACGCCGGAGGAGCACCGAGGGGCCCACGAGGCAGGGGGGCGCGCCCTAGGGGGGGCGCCCCCCACCCTCGTGACCGCCTCTTTTGTTCCTTGGAGCAGGGTCCAAGTCTCCAGGATCACGTTCGGTGAGAAAATCACGTTCCCGAAGGTTTTATTCCGTTTGGACTCCGTTTGATATTCCATTTCTTCAAAACACTGAAATAGAAAAAAACAGCAATTCTGGGCTTGGCCTCCGGTTAATAGGTTAGTCCCAAAAATAATATAAAAGTGGAAAATAAAGCACAATATAGTCCAAAACAGTAGATAATATACCATGGAGCAATCAAAAATTATAGATACGTTGGAGACGTATCACTTGATTGTTTTGAAAAACTTCTGAGAACGCACATGACCTCTCCAAATTCTTTGCAACTATACTCTGTTCACAGGTACATATGTCTGCTGTTGAATCTCTAGGTTCTCATCAACTTAACTCATTTGCAGCATTCCTCGAAGACAAATTGCATACCTCATCAGAGAATTCAATTGTTCAAAATCCTCAGTTGAAGAAAATGGCTGATGGCAAAAGTCCTCAGAAGGGAGGCAAGAGACCAGAAGTGAATACTGCTTTCGAGATTCCTGATGCGATCTATGCAGGATATTGCACTGCTGATGAAGCAATTCATGGCAAGGAGACAAAGAATGAGCGCAAAGTGCGCATTGAGAGGATAGAGAGGAGATGGGCAGGAGAATGGAGGGAGTACAGATATGTGACTCCCAAGTACATGAAGAAATTCGCAGTACACCCTCCATGCCCAAGACCTCCATTGGCACCAGGCCAAGTTGCTGATCCCTCTAGCATCAAAAGAGGTGAGGAATTTCCCAAGGAGTGGGCAAAGTGGCAAGCTAAGTTGGCCAAAATGGCCAAAGAAGCAGTGAAGAAATTCAATGACGATTCTGCTACTGCCGCTGCTGAGGCCTCTGCTAGCAAGCCCAAGAAGTCTATGCCCAAGAAGCCTGCTCATAAGCCCAGTTCCTCAGCTTCAATGCCCTCATGGCCAAGCTCCTCAAAGCCCTCACGGCTCGTGCCTCATGCTACTTCCTCCAAAGCAGCTACAGTCCCCACTGCAAAATCCACAGCTGCTGCTGCAAAGTCCACGACACCTGTGCATCTCGCCTCTTGTCAAAGGACCATTGGAATGTCAGTTGCTTCAAGAGTTTCTGCAAGTTCTTCAGCTCCTCCCCAGTCTTCAACATCTCCAACCTTGCTGAAGACAAAAGCCATTGCTGGACAAGGCACGAGGCCAAGTCCTCACAAGAAGCAGATCGCGTTTCAAGAAATGTCTAGTGAAGACGAAGCTGATGATGAAGAATTGGCTGAAATCATCAGAGATCAACAAGCATGGGCCGCTAGAGCCAAAGGCAGTGAAGTGCCACTTCTGCTGGATCCCAAGTTGATCCTTGATTATATCGATCTGTGGCATAAGGACCCCAACACTCCTCTGCCTGATCTGACTCTCACACCTGCCAAAGTCAAATGCTCAATGCCTTCATTGGCGAAGAAAAATAGAAATTTGAAAAGGCCAGACAAGTGAAGAAAGCTCAGTACAAGAATAAGCGTTTACTAAAGAAAAATGTTGTGACAATGACTCCTGATGAACTTGTGACTATGCAAATTTGATGCATATCATGCTGATTGGCTGGGAGCCAAAGTAAGATTCATCAACATGATGAAGAAATTCACATCAAATGTTGCAGCTTCATCGCAACCAGAATTTTCCTTAGGTCAAGACATCTGCTTAGACTACTGAAGAACATGCAAGGATAGCTGATGAAAATCAGGCTGTTGAAGAAAATGAAAGCACCAGGGCTGATGAAGAAATTCCAGCTACTAAAGAAATTGCCAAGGCAACCTCCACTATTACGCCTGATGAACAACCTAGGCCAGTTGAAGCATCTGCTACTGTGCCTGAGGAAACTGAACATGACAGGGCAACTCCATCAGTTGTGCCTGAAGAAACTGAACCAACTTCCTCTGCTCCTCCTGCACAGATGATAAGCATCAACCTTCCTTCTGCATCAGAAGCGAAGATGACCAAAGCTGCGGAGCGGGCAGCTGCGAAGAAAAGGAAAACATCTGCATCCACAGAGTCTTCAGAACCAAAGAAAGTGAATACTTTGATGACCTCTTTTGCAAACCCAATAGATGTTGTTCCAATATCAAGCATTCCATCAAAGGAGATTGTTACCTTTGGTGAGGAATATGTGATTCCTAGTTAATCGGATGAAGACATTCCTTCTGCTGTCACGTCAGAGCAGTTGGATGAAAAATTGAAGTGCATGATATCCCTTCAACTCCGCTGGTATCATCGCCCATGCCCCAGTTCACAGCTGAACAGGCGGGCGTTGAAGAAATTGATGAAGAAGACGAGGATGTGGACATTGGGTCAACAACTCCAATTCAGAATGATGACTATTGGGAAAGCCATCGCCCCAATTCTCCACTGACAACACCTCTAAATCAACTTCCTCTGTCCCCGGTCCAAACCGAAGAAATTCATACGGGCTTTGAAGAACGTTAAGCTTCTCTTCTCTCAATTCTAGAAGAAGTTCTGGCCACTAGTGAAAGAAATATGCCCTAGAGGCAATAATAAAATTATTATTTATTTCCTTATATCATGATAAAAGTTTATTATTCATGCTAGAATTGTATTAACCGGAAACATAATACATGTGTGTGAATACATAGACAAACAAAGTGTCACTAGTATGCCTCTACTAGACTAGCTCGTTAATCAAAGATGGTTATATTTCCTACCCATTGACAAAGAGTTGTCATTTGATTAACGGGATCACATCATTAGTTGAATGATCCGATTGACATGACCCATTCCATTAGCTTAGCATCCGATCGTTTAGTATGTTGCTATTGCTTTCTTCATGACTTATACATGTTCCTATGACTATGAGATTATGTAACTCCCATGTGCCGGACGAACACTTTGTGTGCTACCAAACGTCACAACGTAACTGGGTGATCATAAAGGTACTTTACAGGTGTCTCCAAAGGTACATGTTGGGTTGATGTATTTCGAGATTAGGATTTGTCACTCCGATCGTCGGAGAGGTATCTCTGGGCCCTCTCGGTAATGCACATCACTTAAGCCTTGCAAGAAATACAACTAATGAATTAGTTGCGAGATGATTTATTACAAAACGAGTAAAGATACTTGCCGGTAACGAGATTGAACTAGGTATTAGATACCGACGATCGAATATCGGGCAAGTAACATACCGATGACAAAGGGAACAACGTATGTTGTTATGCGGTCTGACCGATAAAGATCTTCGTAGAATATGTAGGAGCCAATATGGGCATCCAGGTCCCGCTATTGGTTATTGACCGGAGACATGTCTCGGTCATGTCTACATTGTTCTCGAACCCGTAGGGTCCGCACGCTTAAGGTTTCGATGACAGTTATATTATGAGTTTATACGTTTTTGATGTACCGAAGGTTGTTCGGAGTCCCAGATGTGATCACGGACATGATGAGGAGTCTCGAAATGGTCGAGACATAAAGTTTGATATATTGGACGGCTATATTCGGACACCGGAAGTGTTCCGGGTGATTTCGGAGAAAACCGGAAAGCCGGAGGGTTACCGGAACCCCCTGGGAGAAGTAATGGGCCATATGGGCCTGAGTGGAGAGAGAGAGGGGCAGCCAAAGGTGGGCCGCACGCCTCCTCCCCCTGGTCCGAATTGGACTAGGAGAGGGGGGGCGGCGCCCCCCTTTCCTTCTCCCTCCCCACTTCTTTCCCCCTCCTAGTAGGAGTCCTACTCCTACTAGGAGGAGGACTCCTCCTTGGCGCGCCATAGGGGCCGGCCGGCCTCCTCCTCTCTTGAACCTTTATATACGGAGGCAGGGCCACCCCAGAAACAAACAAGTTGATCCACGTGATCATATTCTTAGCCGTGTGCGGCACCCCCTGCCACCATAGTCCTCGATAATATTGTAGCGATGCTTAGGCGAAGCCCTGCAACAGTAGTACATCAAGATCGTCACCACGCCGTCATGCTGACGGAACTCATCCCCGACACTTTGCTGGATCAGAGTCCGGGGATCGTCATCGAGCTGAACGTGTGCTAAATCTCGGAGGTGCCGTAGTTTCGGTGCTTGATCAGTCGGGCCGTGAAGACGTACGACTACATCAACCGCGTTGTCATAACGCTTCCGCTGTCGATCTACAAGGGTATCTAGATCACACTCTCCCCTCTCGTTGCTATGCATCACCATGATCTTGCGTGTGCGTAGGAATTTTTTTGAAATTACTACGTTCCCCAACAGTGGCATCCGAGCCAGGTTTTATCTGTTGATGTTATATGCACGAGTAGTACACAAGTGAGTTGTGGGCGATATAAGTCATACTTCTTACCAGTATGTCATACTTTGGTTTGGCGGTATTGTTGGACGAAGCGGCCCGGACCGACATTACGCGTACGCTTACGCGAGACCTGTTCTCCCGACGTGCTTTGCACATAGGTGGCTTGCGGGTGACAGTTTCTCCAACTTTAGTTGAACCGAGTGTGGCTACGCCCGGTCCTTGCGAAGGTTAAAACAGCACCAACTTGACAAACTATCGTTGTGGTTTTGATGCGTAGGTAAGATTGGTTCTTGCTTAAGCCCGTAGCAGCCACGTAAAACTTGCAACAACAAAGTAGAGGATGTCTAACTTTTTTTTGCAGGGCATGTTGTGATGTGATATGGTCAAGACATGATGCTGATTTTATTGTATGAGATGATCATGTTTTGTAACCGAGTTATCGGCAACTGGCAGGAGCCATATGGTTGTCGCTTTATTGTATGCAATGCAATCGCGCAGTAATGCTTTACTTTATCACTAAATGGTAGCGATAGTCGTGGAATCATAAGATTGGCGAGACAACAACGATGCTACGATGGAGATCAAGGTGTCGCGCCGGTGACGATGGTGATCATGACGGTGCTTCGGAGATGGAGATCACAGGCACAAGATGATGATGGCCATATCATATCACTTATATTGATTGCATGTGATGTTTATCTTTTATGCATCTTATCTTGCTTTGATTGACGGTAGCATTATAAGATGATCTCTCACTAAAATTATCAAGAAGTGTTCTCCTTGAGTATGCACCGTTGTGAAAGTTCTTCGTGCTGACACACCACGTGATGATTGGGTGTGATAGGCTCTACGTTCAAATACAACGGGTGCAAAACAGTTGCACACGCGGAATACTCAGGTTATACTTGACGAGCCAAGCATATACAGATATGGCCTCGGAACACGGAGACCGAAAGGTCGATCGTGAATCATATAGTAGATATGATCAACATAGTGATGTTCACCAATGAAACTACTCCATCTCATGTGATGATCGGACATGGTTTAGTTGATTTGGATCACGTGATCACTTAGAGGATTAGAGGGATGTCTGTCTAAGTGGGAGTTCTTAAGTAATTTGATTAATTGAACGTAAATTTATCATGAACTTAGTACCTGATAGTATCTTGCTTATGTATGTTTGATTATAGATAGATGGCCCGTGTTGTTGTTCCGTTGAATTTTAATGCGTTCCTTGAGAAAGCAAAGTTGAAAGATGATGGTAGCAATTACACGGACTGGGTCCGTAACTTGAGGATTATCCTCATTGCTGCAGAGAAGAATTACGTCCTGGAAGCACCGCTGGGTGCCAGGCCTGCTGCTGGAGCAACACCAGATGTTATGAACGTCTGGCAGAGCAAAGCTGATGACTACTCGATAGTTCAGTGTGCCATGCTTTACGGCTTAGAATCGGGACTTCAACGACATTTTGAACGCCATGGAGCATATGAGATGTTCCAGGAGTTGAAGTTAATATTTCAAGAAAATGCCCGAATTGAGAGATATGAAGCCTCCAATAAGTTCTATAGCTGCAAGATGGAGGAGAACAGTTCTGTCAGTGAGCATATACTCAAAATGTCTGGGTATAATAATCACTTGATTCAGATGGGAGTTAATCTTCCAGATGATTGCGTCATTGACAGAATTCTCCAATCACTGCCACCAAGCTACAAGAGCTTCGTGATGAACTATAATATGGAAGAGATGAACGAGACTATTCCCGAGCTCTTCGTAATGCTGAAAGCTACGGAGGTAGAAATCAAAAAGGAGCATCAAGTGTTGATGGTCAACAAGACCACTAGTTTCAAGAAAAAGGGCAAAGGGAAGAAGAAGGGGAACTTCAAGAAAAACGGCAAGCAAGTTGCTGCTCAAGAGAAGAAACCCAAGTCTGGACCTAAGCCTGAAACTGAGTGCTTCTACTGCAAGCAGACTGGTCACTGGAAGCGGAACTGCCCCAAGTATTTGGTGGATAAGAAGGATGGCAAGGTGAACAAAGGTATATGTGATATACATGTTATTGATGTGTACCTTACTAATGCTCGCAGTAGCACCTGGGTATTTGATACTGGTTCTGTTGCTAATATTTGCAACTCGAAACAGGGACTACGGATTAAGCGAAGATTGGCTAAGGACGAGGTGACGATGCGCGTGGGAAACGGTTCCAAAGTCGATGTGATCGCGGTCGGCACGCTACCTCTACATCTACCTTCGGGATTAGTATTAGACCTAAATAATTGTTATTTGGTGCCAGCATTGAGCATGAACATTATATCTGGATCTTGTTTAGTGCGAGATGGTTATTCATTTAAATCAGAGAATAATGGTTGTTCTATTTATATGAGTAATATCTTTTATGGTCATGCACCCTTGAAAAGTGGTCTATTCTTATTGAATCTCGATAGTAGTGATAGACATATTCATAATGTTGAAGCCAAAAGATGCAGAGTTGATAATGATGGTGCAACTTATTTGTGGCACTGCCGTTTAGGTCATATCAGTGTAAAGCGCATGAAGAAATTCCATACTGATGGACTTTTGGAGCCACTTGATTATGAATCACTTGGTACTTGCGAACCGTGCCTCATGGGCAAGATGACTAAAACACCGTTCTCCGGTACAATGGAGAGAGCAACAGATTTGTTGGAAATCATACATACAGATGTATGTGGTCCAATGAATATTGAGGCTCGTGGCGGATATCTTTATTTTCTCACCATCACAGATGACATAAGCATATATGGGCATATCTACTTAATGAAACATAAGTCTGAAACATTTGAAAAGTTCAAAGAATTTCAGACTGAAGTTGAAAATCATCGTAACAAGAAAATAAAGTTTCTATGATCTGATCATGGAGGAGAATATTTGAGTTACGAGTTTGGTGTACATTTGAAGCAATGCGGAATAGTTTCGCAACTCACGCCACCCGGAACACCACAGCGTAATGGTGTCCGAACGTTGTAATCGTACTTTACTAGATATGGTGTGATCTATGATGTCTCTTACTGATTTACCGCTATCGTTTTGGGGTTATGCTTTAGAGACGGCCGCATTCACGTTAAATAGGGCACCATCGAAATCCTTAGAGACGACACCTTATGAACTATGGTTTGGCAAGAAACCAAAGTTGTCCTTTCTGAAAGTTTGGGGCTGCGATGCTTATGTGAAAAAGCTTCAACCTGATAAGCTCGAACCCAAGTCGGAGAAATGTGTCTTCATAGGATATCCAAAGGAAACCATTGGATACACCTTCTATCACAGATCCGAAGGCAAGACTTTTGTTGCTAAATTCAGAAACTTTCTGGAGAAGGAGTTTCTCTCGAAAGATGTGAGTGGGAGGAAAGTAGAACTTGATGAGGTAACTATACCTGCTCCCTTATTGGAAAGTAGTACATCACAGAAAACTGTTTCTGCGACACCTACACCAATTAGTGAGGAAGCTAATGACAATGATCATGAAAATTAGGACAAGATACTACTGAACCTCGTAGATCAACCAGAGTGAGATCCGCGCCAGAGTGCTACGGTAATCCTGTTCTGGAAATCATGATGCTAGATCATGATGAACATACGAACTATGAAGAAGCGACGGTGAGCCCAGATTCCGCAAAATGGCTTGAAGCCATGAAATCTGAGATGGGATCCATGTATGAGAACAAAGTATGGACTTTGGTTGACTTGCCCGATGATCGGCAAGCAATTGAGAATAAATGGATTTTCAAGAAGAAGACTGATGCTGACGGTAATATTACTGTCTACAAAGCTAGACTTGTCGCAAAAGGTTTTCGACAAGTTCAAGGGGTTGACTACGATGAGACCTTCTCACCCGTAGCGATGCTTAAGTCTGTCCGAATCATGTTAGCAATTGCCGCATTTTATGATTATGAAATTTGGCAGATGGATGCCAAAACTGCATTCCTGAATGGATTTCTGGAAGAAGAGTTGTATATGATGCAACCGGAAGGTTTTGTCAATCCAAAGGGAGCTAACAAAGTGTGCAAGGTCCAGCGATCCATTTATGGACTGGTGCAAGCCTCTCGGAGTTGGAATAAACGCTTTGATAGTGTGATCAACACATTTGGTTTTATACAGACTTTCGGAGAAGCCTGTATTTACAAGAAAGTGAGTGGGAGCTCTGTAGCATTTCTGATATTATATGTAGATGACATATTACTGATTGGAAATGATATGGAATTTCTGGATAGCATAAAGGGATACTTGAATAAGAGTTTTTCAATGAAAGACCTCGGTGAAGCTGCTTGCATATTAGGCATAAAGATCTATAGAGATAGATCAAGACACTTAATTGGACTTTCACAAAGCACATACCTTGACAAGATTTTGAAGAAGTTCAAAATGGATCAAGCAAAGAAAGGGTTCTTGCCTGTGTTACAAGGTGTGAAGTTGAGTCAGACTCAATGCCTGACCACTGCAGAAGATAGAGAGAAAATGAAAGATGTCCCCTATGCTTCAGCCATAGGCTCTATCATGTATGCAATGCTGTGTACCAGACCTGATGTGTGCCTTGCTATAAGTTTAGCAGGGAGGTACCAAAGTAATCCAGGAGTGGATCACTAGACAGCGGTCAAGAACATCCTGAAATACCTGAAAAGGACTAAGGATATGTTTCTCGTATATGGAGGTGACAAAGAGCTCATTGTAAACGGTTATGTTGATG
The DNA here is from genome assembly GCF_018294505.1 of Triticum aestivum. Lineage (NCBI taxonomy): Eukaryota > Viridiplantae > Streptophyta > Magnoliopsida > Poales > Poaceae > Triticum > Triticum aestivum. The sequence continues at coordinate 35,079,032 of NC_057800.1, read as the reverse complement.
CAAGCTTTGACACTGATCCGGACGATTCTAAATCGCAAACCGGATACGTGTTTACATTAAACGGTGGAGCTGTCAGTTGGTGCAGTTCAAAACAAAGCGTCGTGGCGGGATCTACATGTGAAGCAGAGTACATAGCTGCTTCGGAAGTAGCAAACGAAGGAGTCTGGATGAAGGAGTTCATATCCGATCTAGGTGTCATACCTAGTGCATCGGGTCCAATGAAAATCTTTTTTGACAATACTGGTGCAATTGCCTTGGCAAAGGAATCCAGATTTCACAAGAGAACCAAGCTCATCAAGAGACGCTTCAATTCCATCAGGGATCTAGTCCTGGTGGGAGACATAGAGATTTGCAAGATACATACGGAGCTGAATGTAGCAGACCCGTTGACTAAGCCTCTTCCACGAGCAAAACATGATCAGCACCAAAGCTCCATGGGTGTTAGAATCATTACTGTGTAATCTAGATTATTGACTCTAGTGCAAGTGGGAGACTGAAGGAAATATGCCCTAGAGGCAATAATAAAGTTATTATTTATTTCCTTATATCATGATAAAAGTTTATTATTCATGCTAGAATTGTATTAACCGGAAACATAATACATGTGTGTGAATACATAGACAAACAAAGTGTCACTAGTATGCCTCTACAAGACTAGCTCGTTAATCAAAGATGGTTATGTTTCCTAACCATTGACAAAGAGTTGTCATTTGATTAACGGGATCACATCATTAGTTGAATGATCTGATTGACATGATCCATTCCATTAGCTTAGCATCCGATCGTTTAGTATGTTGCTATTGCTTTCTTCATGACTTATACATGTTCCTATGACTATGAGATTATGTAACTCCCGTGTGCCGGAGGAACACTTTGTGTGCTACCAAATGTCACAACGTAACTGGGTGATCATAAAGGTACTCTACAGGTGTCTCCAAAGGTACATGTTGGGTTGACGTATTTCGAGATTAGGATTTGTAACTCCGATCGTCGGAGAGGTATCTCTGGGCCCTCTCAGCAATGCACATCACTTAAGCCTTGCAAGCAATACAACTAATGAGTTAGTTGCGAGATGATGTATTACAGAACGAGTAAAGAGACTTGCCGGTAACGAGATTGAACTAGGTATTGGATACCGACGATCGAATCTCGGGTAAGTAACATACCGATGACAAAGGGAACAACGTATGTTGTTATGCGGTCTGACTGATAAAGATCTTCGTAGAATATGTAGGAGCCAATATGGGCATCCAAGTCCTGCTATTGGTTATTGACCGGAGACATGTCTCGGTCATGTCTACATTGTTCTCGAACCCGTAGGGTCCGCACGCTTAAGGTTTCGATGACAGTTATATTATGAGTTTATATGTTTACGATGTACCGAAGGTTGTTCGGAGTCCCAGATGTGATCATGGACATGACGAGGAGTCTCTAAATGGTCGAGACATAAATATTGATATATTGGACGGCTATATTCGGACACCGGAAGTGTTCCGGGTGATTTCAGAGAAAACCGGAAAGCCGGAGGGTTACCGGAACCCCCCGGGAGAAGTAATGGGCCATATGGGCCTTAGGGGCAGCCAAAGGTGGGCCGCGGGCCTCCTCCCCCCTAGTCCAAATTGGACTAGGAGAGGGGGGGGCGGCGCCCCCCTTTTCTTCTCCCTCCCCACTTCTTTCCCCCTCCTAGTAGGAGTCCTACTCCTACTAGGAGGAGGACTCCTCCTTGGCGCGCCATAGGGGCCGGCCGGCCTCCTCCTCTCTTGAACCTTTATATACACAGGCAGGGGCACCCCAGAAACACACAAGTTGATCCACGTGATCATATTCTTAGCCGTGTGCGGCGCCCCCTGCCACCATAGTCCTCGATAATATTGTAGCGGTGCTTTGGCGAAGCCCTGCGACAGTAGTACATCAAGATCGTCACCACGCCGTCGTGCTGACGGAACTCTTCCCCGACACTTTGCTGGATCGGAGTCCGGGAATCGTCATCGAGCTGAACGTGTGCTAAAACTCGGAGGTGTCGTAGTTTCGGTGCTTGATCGGTCAGGCCGTGAAGACGTACGACTACATCAACCGCGTTGTTATAACGCTTCCGCTGTCGATCTACAAGGGTATGTAGATCACACTCTCCCCTCTCGTTGCAATGCATCACCATGATCTTGCGTCTGCGTAGGAAATTTTTTGAAATTACTACGTGCCCCAACAACTAGTGCTTAAGAAATGGTGGCCTAGGCTGCTGTTGATGACAGTGCTCCTAAAATTCCTCAGCTTGTGGCTCCAGAGACTGTGATTCAAGATGTTGTGAAGACTTCAACTGCTAATCTTCAGCCCAAGTCACATAATCCTCACACCAAGAAGCAGAAGTTCAAGGATGATGACTTCTTTGCTGAGCATCATTTCTTCTCTGACTACAATCCATATGACTCGGCATGACTTTGTCGCAAGCGTTTTTGGACTGCCAGTCAGATGAATTTCTATTCCTCACTGTTGTTTGATAAGGACAAAGTTTTTGACCATGAGCAACTTCCTCATGTGGACATGGAGTCTCTACCGTGCATCACCCCAGTCCTCAGTTTTCTTCATGACGCTAGACCACTCAATTTCTGCACTGTCTGCGATTGGAATGAAGAACTCATTCTTCAATTCTTCGCCATGCTACAGATCACTAGAAATGTTGAAGATGTCAATTCATGGGTGCTGGACTGGATGACTGAAAACACTCACTACAAAGCTCCGGCCTCTGAATTGCTTCACGCCATCCCAGTCAATCCACCTAGTGGAGGTGCAAGGCTCATCTATGTTGAACCTGAACTCACCAACCATCTGATGTAAGTACTGATGAAGCCTTTGGCCAGGCCAAGCTCCAAGGACCAGATTCATAGTGAAGGAATTTCTCTATGTGCAAAGGACGATCTACAGAATATTGACCAAAACCCTGAGTCCAATCAAGGGCCACAACTCTGATGAAGAAAATGTTGTTGGCATTATGAAGAATCTTCTGTTCAATATCATTCATGGTATTCCTATCAACTATCATGATTTCTTCATGAGGACTTTGACCAATGCTGCTTTGTCACCGTTTGAGTTGAAGCCTTACGCTCCCTGTATCAGGAGATTCATCAGATCAAGGTCTTCAATTCATTACAAGGCTGACTTTCAAAACCCAATGAACGACACCACGACAGGCCCTACCTCAATGAACAACCCCAACAACGCTGGCGCTCCTCCATCGACATCGTGATGATATTCTTCAGGGGCGTTAGTCCTCATTTTTCGTCCCTTTTGGTCATTTGATGACAAAGGGGGAGAAATTTGAGTTAGTATTAAAGCGGGTCTCTTATATGGGCGTTTTTTGTTAAGTTACAACTCTCGCTCTTCTGAAGTGTTTGTTGGATCGAGTTGTAAACTTAAGCCCCATGGTGGTCTAATACTTTTGCTCTGTTTTCTGCATTCTATTTCCTCAAGTATGTTAATGCACACATGCTGAATTATATCGGTCATCATATTTCATCATGCATTTCAAATTCTACATATCATATGTTAAATGCGTGTATGAATTACAAGATATAGGGGGAGATCTCCATGATTCTACTCTACAATGTGCATTTTCTATTTCAAAGCAAATTCCTAAAATATGCACAATTTCAAAGGGAGTTCTTCTATATATATCTTGCAATCAAATTCCTCAATATCAGTATTTACACTTCATATGTTTATCCCCGTTGAAAACTTAACCTATATTGTTATCAATCACCAAAAAGGGGAAGATTGTAATTGCATCTAGTACCCCTTAGTGATTTTGGTGTATTAAAGACTTATAGGTAAAGGGACTAATGTGTTTGTGGGTGTACACAGGTCTATAAGTCTATGAGGAGTTTGATATTTACGATGAAAGTCGACCCCTAAAAATGAATGTCTTCAGCTGAAGACTTTGGTTTTCTTCAAGACATTGAAAGTGAAGAAATTGGTGTGACCGTGAAGACTTGGTCTTCATCCGAGGAATATGAAGTGTGAAGATTTTCGTTTTCGTAGTTTCATTTTTCTCTTTCTTGAGTCATAGGAAACACTGTACTGTTAAAGGGGGTCGAGGTAAAACTAAGGAAAACTTTCCAAGTGATGCTCATCTCAAAATCCTACACCTACCCAATCCTTTTGAGTGAAGCCATTGGAAATCTCATATAGTTTAGTCAATATCTTCAGTAATAGAGACAAAGTTCTTCTGTTCTCTAAGGAATTTGTCATGACTGAGGAGTTAAGAATTCGCCAGTGCGGATTACCTACAAGTCAGGAACATGATAGCCCTGGGGAATTTGATACTCAAATATCCAACCGTTGTTGTGCTACGCGCCAGCTATCCCAAAATATCTACCCACCTAAAGGTCATATCATTGAAGGGCATTTATGTATTATCATGTCGGGCTGCTCCCTAGGCTATAAATAGCCGCCCTCTACAACCACTAGTTGGTTGGCTTCTCTGAGAGAAATTGTCACTTGTCATTGAGAGCATCCCATCCTCCGAGGACTTTGAGAAAAAATCATCAAATGAGGAAAACCCAAACCCAAACACCTACAAACCCAAAGTGATTGAGCATCACTGAAGATATTGTTCCTGTGTGGAACAGATGCTTGTTACCTTTGAGGGCTGTGTATCCTGCAGACAGTTAGGCGTCATGGTCTAGAGCATCAAAGAGGAAATTGTGGATCGCCGAGTGACCAAGTCTGTGAAGGTTTGGAAGTCACTAAAGACTTACCACGAGTGATTGGGCGATGTCTGTGTGATCTTAGCTCAAGGAGAATACAGTGAGGACTGTGTGTCCAAGACTATGTGTCCTCAGGTTTAAATACCTAGCTGCTCCAAGCAGACGTACGACTATTACATCAATTGGAACTGGTGTACCAAATCATTGTCTTCACCAAGCTACTGGTTCTATTTTCTCAACCCTTTCATTTCCTCATTCTTGTGTTGAATTACTTGATCGTTACTCTTTGAAGACTTTGACTGAAGACTTTCTCAATTTCCTCAATCCTATTTCTTCAGTCAATTTGTCTTCAGCATGCTTATCCTATCCTCACGCTACTTGTACTCTGTGCTTGTTTTCATTTCATCATGATGACTGTGCTACTGCTCTGTTATGCTTGCACCTGAGTACCTATTCTGGTGCCAAGTAGTTAGTTGCTTATGAATTTACTCACCTTGAAATTCCTCTATGACGAATTTGTAAAAATCGCCTATTCACCCCCTCTAGTCAATATAACGCACTTTGAATTTGTATCAGAGCAAGGTACTCCCTTGTTCTGTGTGATTATGGTATAACCACCTAGAGTTTTAGTTATGTCAACTGCAGGCATGATCAAGGTCTCGGCTGGGTGTCCTACCTTCTTTGGGACGGACTAGCCCTATTGGAGGAATAAGACGCGAATGCATCTTGAGGCAATTGACAACGATCTCTGGTACGTTGTGGAAAATGGCACTCCCTCCGTCACTCCTACAATCAATGCTGCTGATGTGAAGAGATTCAAGCAACTCGACCCTCAAGCGAAGAACATCATATGTGGCCATCTGAGCAAAGGGTAGTATGGCAGAATGAGTGCTTTGGAGATAGCTAAGCTTATCTAGGATAGGCTGTAAAGGGCAATGAAGGAGTCTCAACTCAACGCGACTCTCGAGTTAACGTTCTTCGCAATCTCTTCAACCGCTTCAAAAGACTTGACAATGAAAATGTTCGGCAAACCTTCGATCGCCTCACTGAGATCTCAAATGAGCTTCAAGCACTTGGTGCTAGTGACATCACCGACCATGAGGTGGTGAAGAAATTGCTGAGATCATTGGATTCCTCATTTGACACTCTTGCACTGATGATTCAAGAACATGGAGACTACAAGTCACTTGATCCTGCTGATATCCTCGAGAGGCTAAATACTCATGAGTTCCAGCTTGCTGAGAAGAGAGATCTCTACGGATCGAGCTATGGCAGATCACGCACACTGAAGACCAAAGCAGTCTCTGAATCTGAAGGAGAAGATTCTGGTAGCAGCCTTGGTGATCCTAAAGAACTGAGTCAAGAGCTAGAAATGCTCGAGAGGAAATTCTAGAAGTTCTCAAGGCGTGGTCGCTTTGGTAAATCGTCAAGAGGTGATGACTTGAAATCAGATTCCTCATCCCGTGACTACAAGAAGAGAACCTGCCACAAATGCAAGAAACCTGGTCACTACATTACTGATTGTCCTCAGTGGGAGAAGGAATCAAAGAAGAAGAAATACAAGGATTATAGTTCTGATGACGCAAAGAAGAAAAAGAAATCTTCAAAGTCCTCATCGTCAAAATCTTCGAAGTCCTCATCTCACAAGAAGAGCAACTCCAAAAAGGCTTGGGCATTCATTGGCAAGGAAATGGACTCTGAAGCTGAATCTGAGGAAAATGAGGAAGAAGAGGCATCTGAGGAGTCGGAATCTAGTGTGGTGAGCCTAGCCCTCGTTACTTCTTTCGTCAGCAAGTCTATCTTCAACTCTGAGGAAAATGACTATCCCAACACTGCTGACGATGGCGATGATGACTACGCTCCCACCTATTGCTTCATGGCAAAAGGTGCCAAGGTACTCAAATATCTCTCCTCTGAATCAAGTGAGGATGAATCTGATGAAAACCTCAATCCCAACTATTCTAAACTTGCTAAGATTGTTGTAAAGCAACAAAATGCTTTTTAAAAGGTTCAAAATATGCTAGACAAAAGAGATAACTTGTTGGGTGAAGAAATGTATCAAAATCAAATTATGACTGATAATCTTCACATACTTCAGTCTAAGTTTGACAACCTTCAAAGTCATCATAACAGTCAGATCATGAGAAGCTTTCTTAGGAATTTCTTCAAAGAAAGCAAGATCTTGAGAAGCTAAGGGTGAGTTATGAAGATCTTCAGAAGGAATGTGATTCATCACTTGCTCAATAGATCAGTGCCGCTTAGGCTGAATTCATCCCACCATGTTTGAAATGTATTGAACGTGAATCTGCTAATTCTCCACCTGAAAGTTCAAATGCTTCTATTGCTACAAATTCTTCAATCTACTAATCTGTGCGGTCCGGCGGTGGCTCCGTCTGGCCGACGACGACTCGGCTGGGGATCGAAATCAGAGCAGTCGCAGCCTGGCAGGGTGGCCAACTCGCTGGGTTGACCCCTGTGCGGGGCTGTGTTAGGGACAAGCAGAGGAGCAGGCGGCAGCGGCGTAAGGATTTTGCTGGGCAACCACCTCAAAACATTATTGCTCCACTGGGAAAAGATGGAAGGGATAAAGAAAATGCCATGGACATCCACATCTCATGGGAGAAAGAAAGCTTCAGACGTGGTTTCCGTCGGGTTCTGATTATTTTAGCACAGGGAGGAATTTGGCAATGTTTTGGTAGGCCAGTGCCTTCCGCCACTCGCCTCGACCCGGTGCCCCGCCAACCACAACCACCACCTCGAAGGAGGCACGAGTGGAGGTGGTGGTGGTCGGCCGGTCTCCTCGTCGTGCCACTCTGTGCCTCTCGGTGCGTAATCATGTGCACGATGTGTGTCTTGACCCTGTTAGCTGGTGGACGTTGGTCAGGGAGCTGTTGGGGAACGCAGTATTTAAATTTTTTTACCTACGATCACGGAAGATCTATCTAGGAGATGTGTAGCAACGAGCGGGGAGAGTGTGTCCACGTACCCTCGTAGACCGAAAGCGGAAGCGTTTAGTAGCGCGTTTCATGTAGTCGAACGTCTTTGTGATCCAACCGATCCAAGCACCGAACGTACGTCACCTTCGCGTTCAGCACACGTTCAGCTCGATGCCGTCCCTCGATCTCTTGATCCAGTTGAGGACGAGGGAGAGTTCCGTCAGCATGACGGCATGGCGATGGTGATGATGAAGTTACCGGCACAGGGCTTCGCCTAAGCACTACGATGATATGACAGAGGTGTGTAAGTTTGGAGGGGGCACCGCACACGGCTAAGAGAAGGCTTGATGTGCCTTTGGGGTGCCCCCTGCCCACGTATATAAAGGAGGGAGGGAGAGAGGCCGGCCCTCTAGGGGCGTGCCAAAGGTATGGAGTCCTACTAGGACTTCCAAGTCCTAGTAGGAATCCCTATCCTTTTCGGAGTAGGAGAGAAGGAAAGAGGGAAATAGAGAGGGAGTAGGAAAAGGCCAGGGGGAAGCCGCCCCTTCCCCTAGGAACATTTCCTATGTCCGAATATAGCCTTCCAATATATGAATCTTTACCACTCGGCCATTTCGAGACTCCTCGTCATGTCCGTGATCTCATCCGGGACTCCGAACAAACTTCGGTCATCAAATCGCACTACTCATAATACAAATCTTCATCGAACGTTAAGCGTGCGGACCCTACGGGTTTGAGAACTATGTAGACATGACCGAGACACATCTCCGATCAATAACCAATAGCAGAACCTGGATGCTCATATTGGCTCCTACATATTCCACGAAGATCTTTATCGGTCAAACCGCATAACAACATACATTGTTCCCTTTGTCATTGGTATGTTACTTGCCCGAGATTCAATCATCGGTATTATCATACCTAGTTCAATCTCGTTACTGGCAAGTCTCTTTACTCATTCTGTAATGCATCATCCCGCAACTAACTCATTAGTTACAATGCTTGCATGGCTTATAGTGATGTGCATTACCGAGAGGGCCCGGAGATACCTCTCCAATACACGGAGTGACAAATCCTAATCTCGATCTATGCCAACTCAACAAACACCTTAAGAGACACCTGTAGAGCATCCTTATAATCACCCAGTTATGTTGTGATGTTTGATAGCACACAAGGTGTTCCTCTGGGATTCGGGAGTTGCATAATCTCATAGTCAGAGGAACATGTAGAAGTCATGAAGAAAGCAATAGTAATATAACTAAATGATCATTATGCTAAGCTAACGAATGGGTCTTATCCATCGTATCATTCTCTAATGATGTGATCCCGTTCATCAAATGACAACACATGGTCTATGGTCAGGAAACTTAACCATCTTTGATTAACGAGCTAGTCAAGTAGAGGCATACTAGGGACTCTCTGTTTGTCTATGTATTCACACATGTACTAAGTTTCTGGTTTAATAGAGATCTAGCATGAATAATAAACATTTATCATGATATAAGGAAATATAAATAAAAACTTTATTATTGCCTCTAGGGCATATTTCCCTAAAAACATCAGGGGGAGCCACGAAACCACTTTTCCACCGCCGCAACTTTCTGTACCCGTGAGATCCCATCTGGGGCCTTTTTCGGCGATCTGCCGGAGAGGGATTTGATCATCGACGGCCTCTACATCAACACCATAGCCTCTCCCATGATGTGTGAGTAGTTTACCACAGACCTTCGGGTCCATACTTATTAGCTAGATGGCTTCTTCTATCTCTTTGGTTCTCAATACAAAGTTCTCCTCGATGTTCTTGGAGATCTATTCGATGTAATACTTTTTGCGATGTGTTTGCCGAGATCCGATGAATTGTGGATTTATGATCAAGTTTATCTATGAACAATATTTGGGTCTTCTCTGAATTCTTATATGCATGATTTGATATCTTTGCAAGTCTCTTCGAATTATCGGTTTAGTTTGGCCTACTAGATTGATCTTTCTTGCAATGGGAGAAGTGCTTAGCTTTTGGTTCAATCTTGCGGTGTCCTTTCCTAGTGACAGTAGGGGCAGCAAGGCACGTATTGTATCATTGCCATCGAGGATAAAAAGATGGGGTTTATATCATATTGCTTGAGTTTATCCCTCTACATCATGTCATCTTGCCTAAAGCATTACTATGTTCTTATGAACTTAATACTCTAGATGCATGTTGGATAGCGGTCGATGTGTGGAGTAATAGTAGTAGATGCATAATCATTTTGGTCTACTTAACATGCAAATGATGCCTATATTTCATAATCATTGCCTAGATATTCTCATAACTATGAGCTCTTCTATCAATTCCTTGGGAGTAATTTGTTCACCCACCGTAATACTTGCTATGATGAGAGAAGCCACTAGTGAAACCTATGGCCCCGGGTCTCTTCCTTATTATATTGCATCTCTTTTATTGTCGCATCTCCTTTAACACCAATATATATAAATAATAAGTTAATTATAGAATATTAAAGTGGTGGTTTTCTTTAACATACTAACGGAGCTCATGAGATTTTCTGTTGAATTTTGTGTTGTGAAGTTTTCAAGTTTTTGGGTGAACATTTGATGGATTTTGGAACAAGGAGTGGCAAGAGCCTAAGCTTGGGGATTCCCATGGCACCATAAGGTAAAATTCACGGACAACCAAAAGCCTAAGCTTGGGGATGGCCCGGAAGGCATCCCCTCTTTCGTCTTCGTTTATCGGTAACTTTACTTGAGGCTATATTTTTATTCACCACATGATATGTGTTTTGCTTGGAGCATCTTGTATGATTTGAGTCTTCGCTTTTTAGTTTACCACAATCATCCTTGCTGTACACACCTTTTGGGAGAGACACACATGAATCGGAATTTATTAGAATACTCTATGTGCTTCACTTATATCTTTTGAGCTAGATAATTTTGCTCTAGTGCTTCACTTAAATCTTTTTAGAGCACGGTGGTGGTTTTATTTTATAGATATTATTGATCTCTCATGCTTCACTCATATTATTTTGAGAGTCTTTTAGAACAGCATGGTAATTGGTTTGGTTATAAAATTAGTCCTAATATGATGGGCATCCAATATGGGTATATTAAAAACTTTCATATAGAGTGCATTAAAAACTATGAGAAGTTTGATACTTGATAATTGTTTTGAGATATAAAGATGGTGATATTAGAGTCACGCTAGTTGAGTAATTTTGAAATTGAGAAATACTTCTGTTGAGGTTTGCAAGTTCTGTAGCATGCACGTATGGTAACCATTGTGTGACAAATTTGAAGCAGGTGTTCTTTGAGTGCCTTCCTTATAAGTGGCGGTCGGGGACAAGCGATGGTCTTTTCCTACCAATCTACCCCCTAGGAGCATGCGCGTAGTGCTTGGTTTTGATGACTTGTAGATTTTTGCAGTAAGTATGTGAGTTCTTTATGACTAATGTTGAGTCCATGGATTATACGCACTCTCACCCTTCCACCATTGCTAGCCTCTCTTGTGCCGCGCCACTTTCGCTGGTACCATAAACCCATCATTTACCTTCCTGAAAACAACCACCGTACCTACCTATTATGGCATTTCCATAGCCATTTTGAGATATATTGCCATGCAACTTTCCACCGTTCCGTTTATTATGACACGCTTCATCATAGTCATATTGCTTTTCATGATCATGTAGTTGAAATCGTATTTGTGGCATGGCCACCATTCATAATTTTTTTATACATGTCACTCTTGATTCATTGCACATCCCGGTACACCGCCGGAGGCATTCACATAGAGTCATATTTTGTTCTAAGTATCCAGTTGTAATTCTTGAGTTGTAAGTAAATAAAAGTGTGACGATCTTCATTATTAGAGCATTGTCCCATGTGAGGAAAGGATGATGGAGACTATGATTCCCCCACAAGTCGGGGTGAGACTCCGGAAGAAAAACAAAAAAAGAGAAGAAGGCCCAACAAAAAATGAGAGAAAAAGAGAGAAGGGGAAATGTTACTATCCTTTTTCCACACTTGTGCTTCAAAGTAGCACCATGATCTTCATGATAGAGAGTCTCTTATGTTGTCACTTTCATATACTAGTGGGATTTTTTCATTATAGAATTTGGCTTGTATGTTCCAATGATGGGCTTCCTCAAATTGCCCTAGGTCTTCGTGAGCAAGCAAGTTAGATGCACACCCACTTAGTTACTTTTGTTTAGCTTTCATACACTTATAGCTCTAGTGCATCCGTTGCATGGCAATACCTACTCACTCACATTAATATCTATTGATGGGAATCTCCATAGCCCATTGATACACCTAGTTGATGTGAGACTATCTTCCTCCCTTTGTCTTCTCCACAACCACCATTCTATTCCATCTATAGCGCTATGTCCATGGATCGCGCTCATATATTGCGTAAAAGTTGAAAGAATTCAAAAAGGCGAAGTATGAAATAATTGCTTGGCTTGTCATCGGGGTTGTGCATGATGGGAGCATTTTGTGTGACAGAAATGAAGCATGGCCAAACTATATGATTTTTTAGGGATGAGCTTTCTTTGGCTATGTTATTTTGATAAGACATAATTTCTTGGTTAGTATGCTTGAAGTATTATTATTTTTATGTCAATATTAAACTTTTGTCTTGAATCTCTTGGATCTAAACATTCATGCCACAATAAAGAAAACTACATTGGAAATTATGTTAGGTAGCATTCCACATCAAAAATTCTGTTTTTATCATTTACGTACTCGAGGACGAGCAGGAATTAAGCTTGGGGATGCTTGAAACGTCTCCAACGTATCTATAATTTTTTATTGTTCCATGCTATTATATTATCTGTTTTGGCTGTTTAATTGGCTTTAATATGCTCTTTTATATTCTTTTTGGGAATAACCTATTAACCAGAGGCCTAGTGCCAGTTTATGTTTTTTTGCCTATTTTAGTGTTTCGCAGAAAAGGAATATCAAACGGAACGAAACCTTCGCGAGGATATTTCTTGGAACAAACACAAACCAGGAGACTTGGAGTGGAAGTCTGGAACTCCGCGAAGCTTCCATGAGGCAGGAGGGTGCGCCCAAGGGGGTAGGCGCGCCCCCACCCTCGTGGGCCCCACGGAGCTCCACTAACATACTTCGTTCGCCTATATATACTCTTATACCCTAAAAACATCAAGGGGAGCCACGAAACCACTTTTCCACCGCTGCAACTTTCTGTACCCGTGAGATCCCATCTGGGGCCTTTTCCAGCGATCTGCCTGAGGGGGCTTCGATCATGGAGGGCTTCTACATCAACACCAAAGCCTCTCCGATGATGTGTGAGTAGTTTACCACAGACCTTCGGGTGCATACTTATTACCTAGATGGTTTCGTCTCTCTCTTTTGTTCTCAATACAAAGTTCTCCTCGATGTTCTTGGAGATCTATTTGATGCAATACTTTTTGCGGTGTGTTTGCCGAGATCCGACGAATTGTGGATTTATGATCAAGTTTATCTATGAACAATATTTGGTTCTTCTCTCAATTCTTATATGCATGATTTGATATCTTTGCAAGTCTCTTCGAATTATTGGTTTAGTTTGGCCTACTAGAATTATCTTTCTTGCAATGGGAGAAGTGCTTAGCTTTGGGTTCAATCTTGTTGCCATCAAGGATAAAAAGATGGGGTTTATATCATATTGCTTGAGTTTATCCCTCTACATCATGTCATCTTGCCTAAAGCATTACTCTTTTCTTATGAACTTAATACTCTAGATGCATGATGGATAGCAGTCGATGTGTGGAGTAATAATAGTAGATGCATAATTGTTTTGGTATACTTAACATGCAAATGATGCCTATATTTCATAATCATTGCCTAGATATTCTCATAACTATGCGCTCTTCTATCAATTGCTCGACAGTAATTTGTTCACCCACCATAATACTTGCTATGATGAGAGAAGCCACTAGTGAAGCCTATGGCCCCAGGGTCTCTTCCTTATTATATTGCATCTCTTTTCCTATCGCATCTCATTTACTATTTTGCAATCTTTACTTTCCAATCTATACAACTAAAATACCTAAAATATTTATCTTCTATCTTTATCAGATCTCACTTGCGCAAGTGACCGTGAAGGGATTGACAACCCCTTTGTTGCGTTGTTTGCAAGGTTCTTGATTGTTTGTGCAGGTACTAGGTGACTTGCGTGTTAGAGCATCTCCACTCGTTGGCGCCCCCAGGAGGTCTTTTTTCGCCGCTTGGGATCGCGCCGGAGGAATATTTGGCTATGGGAAGCAAAATTTCCCAGCCGCCCCCACCCAAGATGCATTCCGAGGATAAGTGGCGGCACCGCAGCTCGACACCGCCTCCAGCACCATCGAGGACGCCCGCCACCGTCCGCCGCACGCTCCTTGGCACGGGCCTTGCCGCCGCGTACCGCCATACCTCCATCGAGCTCCCTCCTCCACGCGAGTGCGAGCTCTGCCACGGCCGTGCGAGCGCGAGCCCCGCCACAGCATGTGCAGGAGCCACACCACCCGCGAGGTCGAGGAGCAAGGAGAGGAGGGAGGAGGAGGAAGGAGGAGGAAGGGGGGCGCCTGGCCGCGCCCGCCCCTGGCCGCGCGCGCCCTCTGTGGCCGGCGCCGACAAGGACGGAGAGGAGGGTGGAGGAGGAAGGGGGCGCCTAGGCGCGCCCGTGCCCGCCTGTGCCTTGCCGTGCGCGCCCTCCGTAGTCGGCGTCGATGAGGACGGAGAGGAGGGAGGAGGAGGAGGAAGGGGGCACCCGGGACGCCACACCCCACGCCGAGGACGAGTCCGGGAGCACGCTGCTCGCCCTCACGGAGATCCTCCTCGCCAAGGGATCCAAGCACGCCGGCTCCGACGCGCTCCATGTGGCCGCCCGTCGTGTCTGCTTCTCCCCGCTCATCCTCCTCCTCCGCTTCGTGGGGCTCGGCGAGGCGATTCTGGCGGCCGGAGCGGCGAGTAGGCGGGCGGCAGGGTGGCGCGAGGCAGTGCGGCGAGGAGGCGGGCGGCGAGCGGGGAGAGAAGCGAGGAAAAGTGGGTGAGATTCCTTTTGCATGTGGGCGAGCGGGTTGAGAGAGAGGGAAGAGAGGCTGACCTGTGGGGTTTCGGCATGCAAAAGGGAGTGCCGGCGGTCCCAAGCGCCCCCCGGTAGGCTGGGTGTGGGCTGCGGTCGCTGATGCTGTTTTTGCTTCAATCCGGCGAAAAACAAGGACTTGGGGGCGTGAGTGGGAGGATTTTTTGCTGCCGGTGCTAAAAAAGTGGCCTGGGGGCGTTCCTGGGGGGCGTGGGTGGAGATGCTCTTATCTCCTACTTGATTGATACCTTGGTTCTCAAAAACTGAGGGAAATACTTATGCTACTTTGCTGCATCACCCTTTCCTCTTCCAGGGAAAACCAACACATGCTCAAGAGGTAGCAAGGCCCAACAAAGTCTACATGAAGAAAAGTTGTGTAGTATACATCAATTCTTTATGGAGGGAAATACTTTCTACTGTGGTGCTATAACACCTTTCTTCTTCAGGAAAATCCAACAACTCGTACATGAGTAGCAAGAGACACCCAACTTACAGAACAAACCGAGGAACCACATAGATCCGTTTCTTTCTAGCTCGGCTGCTGCTGCATGTACGTGCTAATTAGAGGTAGTATTAACCCTAGGGATATTTTTAATGGTTTTCCTAATATGTATCGGACCGGTGGTCCATAGGTGTACCCTTGAATGCTTGAGAGGTCTTGATGCATCTAGGACATATTTCCTTCAAGGCCTTGATGGGATTCCTTTCTTATTTTATCAACATTTTTGGGATTTAGTTAAGGATGATTTAGTATCTCTTTAAAGATTTTCATAATGCCTCCTTTGCATTTATTGATTTAATTTTGCTATCTTTTCCTTCATCCTGGAAGAGGATGAGGCTACTTACATGAAGAAATAGACCTATTAGTCTGCTTACTTGTAGATTTAAATGTTTTTACTATAGTACCGACTAACCGAATTTCTACAATTCTCCATAGACTGATTACTAATAGCGAGTCTAATTTCCTTAAAGTTATAATTATCTCGGAAAGAGTAGTTATAGCCCATGAGGTGCTACATTCATTCCATTCCTCTAAGGATAAATGTTTAGTTCTTAAGACGGATTATAAAAGAAAACCTTTGTTATGGTTATTCTTGATTTCCTAGCTGAGCTCCTAGAGATTAGGGGATTTGGTGGAAATGGTCTCACTGGATCCACCCTATTAGACATGGAGCCTCTATAGGAGTTACAACCAACAATGTGGAGGGTAATAACTTTTTAAATTATTAGTTGATGTTCTTACTATGAGGCTAGCTAAGCCTGCATCTCATGAACTAAGTTTGGGGCTCTACCCATCTTTCTGCCGATGATACTATTATTTTCCTTAAAATGCTGACATTAAGCAAGCTACAAATCTCAAGCTAGTTCTCTCTTGCTTCAAGAGAGTTTCTCGGAGGGGAATCAACTAATCTAACGGAGAGCTGATTTCGTAGATTAACTAGGACAAAGTAGATGTGTCTTTCCATACCTGAGAGAAGATATCAAACCTCTTATAGATAATATTATGAAAAGGATTGCTAGATAGAGAGGTATACTCTTATCTTATAGATGTGGACTTATTCTTGCACATGCCTATCTTGCAAACATCCCAATTTACTTTCTCTCATTCCTAAAATTTCCTATGTGGGTGACAGAGATGATAAACACTCAAATGTCTCATTTCCTTTGGAATGACTTTGAGTGGTAGAGGAAATTTCACCTATAAATTAGAGTGCCTAGTATGTATGAATAAACAATTAGGAAGTTTAGGTGTTCCGAATTTGCAAGATGACAATATATATGTGCCGGTTGGGTTCTTGGGTTAAGATATACACTATGTGGGGAGGAAAAAATTGGAAAATTATTATAGACCACAAATACAACACTATCAGACCTATTTTTTTTGCACCTCCCCATTTACTCTAGGTTTTGGAAGGGGTTATGTCCATAGTGAAAGCTATTTAATTTGGTTTTAGGTTGCAAATTGATAATGGTGCTCAAACCCGATTCTGGGAAGACACCTGGCTTGGCACCTCCCTTTTGGCCATCCAATTTGGGCTACTCTATGTTATTTGCAGTGAGACTTTTAAAAGCAGTAGTAACATTTGGGATGGACATTAGCTTAAGCTTACTTTCAGAAGGAATTTTGATAGTTGGCTTATGGATCAATGGTACATGTTAGTAGAAATGGCAAAAAGCTTAGAGCTTTCACACGACTTAGACTCTCTCATTGGGCTATTAGAGAACAAAAGGCAATGATCTACTAGCCCCCTATACTATGCGATTAAGTTTAGGGGGGGTCCATTTTATGTTTATTCGTACTATTTGGACCCCTAGGGTTCATCCAAATTTTTTATTTTCCTCTTGCTGTTCTGATAGAACAAACTATTACTATGGATAACTTGAGGAAAAGTGACATCATAAAACCCTTAAACTGTGTGTTTTTCGATGGGGATGAATCTATTCAACTCATGTTTAATTGTGTGGTAGCCAAAAAAACATTTGGCCTCGTATTAGGGAACATTTTGGTGTGTAGTTGATTTTGATTATATATCTATAGCTAGGTTCTAGCTTTCTAATAATAGGAATTCAGGCATTAATTATGTTTGATCTACTCTTATATGATGTATATAGAAGTTTAGGAACCCCATGTTTCCTAATAATATCTATTGGCTATCTATCAAACATGTATGGTGGAATACCTAAAAACTGCCAGGTACTGGTTGGTTCTGTCCGCAGAATTGAGCAAAGAGAAATTTGAGGACTTCACTAGTTTCGTGAAAAAACTCCTATAGAAACCATTGGATGTTAGCTGGAGTTGATAGATGAAGGGCCAGTTCGTTTGCTGGCTTCTAGAATAAGCCGGAATAAGTTGCCCCTTACCTAGCTTATTCTAGAAGCCCAACTAACTTTATTTTTTAGAAGTCTACTCATTAAAACTTGTAAAAATATATTTTTGGTTGAGCTTCAAGAATAAGCTGGGTACGGGGCAATGTTTTCTGGAAGCCCAAAAAATCTATCAAAAGAACTTGCCTGAAGCTCTTCTGCTACCTCAATCTCTTCTACCTCAGGAATCAATATCTGTAACCAGATCAAGATCTTGGGACAATAACTGCCCCAATTTAATTCTCAAGAGAAGCCTAGAGTAGGGACAAAAGGCACTAACCTGAGCACAATCTGTCAGCTGGATCTCTGTTGGTCTCCACAACCAACGGTTGCACACCCAATGAAGGTCAGGCGTGCTTTTTTCGATGTTCAGGCTTGAAGTTTACAAGATGAGTTGGAGATTTAGAAAAATCCTGGTTAATATGCGTGCATCCGCTTTTACCAGGAAGTAGTGATCAATGATCTTGTCCTTAGTTTGATGTATTTCTTTTTTCTGTTGCACTTTTTTGCTCTCTAGTTTTTTGAGTTATTTTCTTCCGAACTGCTTTTGGAGTTGTTGTATGGATGTTTGTTCTGTTCTTTAGCAATGGAACCGGGGATGGACTCCCCTTTTACATAAAAAATAGTTGGGTTTTGTGGAGTGCCACAGTTTTGCGAGTTTTTTCTTCTTTCGTCTCACACTCAGTGAAGAGGCAATTTTTCCAAGTGCTTCGATTTTGCCGAGTATTTTCCTTCATCACTTGGTTTAGTTAGTTGTTTTTCGAGTGGCCAGTGTTCGCACACGAACACGTCACTGTGTACCTTAAACACCGAAGGTGATGCACCGCAGCTCACGTCGAAGGAGATCCGTCCGGGAGCGCGGTACACAAGCAGTCCGGCTGGTGCTTTTGAGGACCTGAAACCCCACATGCTCGGGAGGGACCCCGTCAGGGTGCACGGCAGCTATGGGCTGCCCTAGGTCGACCTGATCGCCCCTAGGGACTCAAGATTCGTCGCCCTGCAATGAAGAAGAATGAACGAAGAACGAGGAAGAAGAAGAACAAGGGAGAAGATAAAAGTAAAGGTAAATATGATAGATCGATTTCTCGATTGTGTGTTGTTCAATAGCCCGTCAACTCTTACATATATATGAGGCGGATGGACTTTTCGTACAAGAAAAGGACTCAAATCCAGTCCAAAATATCAAAAGTTAACCTAATTCGGACTAGGAGGGCCGAAACTTCCGGTCTGGACCGGAACTTTTGGGCTCAAATTATATCAAGTAGTACTCTTGCACTGAATCTGCAGAACACATACGACTTCGGATCACGATGGTCCCAAAAGCAAAGTTGTAGATCTTGCAATGTAGAGAAACTCTTCAGTTGATCACTTTTTCATCCGAGGTCATCTTAAGATTGAATTCAGCCCCACAAATCTGCAAATAATGTTAAAACTCCAGTTTTTGGGGCGCACCGCGTGCAAACTTTTGGTTTAGCCCGGAACCTCCTCGGAAGTTGCCCGGAACTTCTGGGGCACACTTTTGAAGCATACTGTTTTGACTCTAACTTTTGCATATGAACTACGATTTAGATGTTTTTATATCTAAATCGACTGTTACGACGAGACGAAGACAATTCCTGTAGAAACTTTTCCCATATGAGGCCATCTTGGGCGTAATCAGCTGAATAGTGTTGTGGATACAAAATCCCGGTACTTCGAACACAACTTCGGCCTTAGAGATGAGACGAGATGACTATGGCTCAAATATCAAAGTTTCTCCTTTCGATGATACGGAACTTTCTCACTTTGAACACTTTTCTATTTGAGGCCTTCTTAATTATATTTTCGACCATGCCAAAATCTGGTGTCAACAGCTAGCATAATGCACTCAGCAAACCGGCGGTCACACGGTAAAAAACCATCTTCCGGTAGTAACTACTTGTAACAAGTGTACAATTGAACATATATTATTCCCCAACAGACCTACTGAGTACTTGTCCAAATTGGTTGTCATTCTTCAGTGAGCAGTGATATACGGACGATACGTTTTCAGCTGATTCTTGAACGGAGGATAAAGTCATCCATTAGATTGCATCATTTTGCAAATCAGCACCGTACAAGGAGGGCATCGTTCAGATTTTGTCCATGCACTGCCGTGTACAGAGCAATTTCGTTCTTCAGTGAAGCTTGCTTGCTAGTGCCAAGGACGTCGACCCTATGGACTTCATAATTTCCACGAGTCGCGGCACTGACCCCCTGCTTCCTCCAATCAACTAGTCTAGACCTTTGCCGCATTACGCTAGGTACTATGTCCTTCAAAGCTGTCCTGGTGGCACTGTCTTTTTATGTTTTTGTTTCTGAACGAACTTTGTACCGAGTATGATGGTATGTTTGTCTTTGTTTACAAAGTTGAGCACACCTGCTACGTGCCAAAGCTTCCAGGTCACGTGGACATATGCATAGCTGGTCCGCAAACATGCATGCAGCCCGAGTGACGCGTAGGCCCTGCAACCTCCAACCTGTTGTGCCCCCGTGATTTGCTGCAGTACATCCGCCAGTGTGTGCCATGGCACCTCACCCCGCAACCAAAGACTGATCGACATAAGCAAATGTGAGAGTATCAAATCCGGCGATACGAGCTCCGGCGAGCCATTGGATCTGAAATCCAAGGGTCACCAACCGAGGTCCTAGACTTGCATGTAAATGTCAAACTCCTCGAGGTTTCGGCGAATTTGCAGGAGATCAACGCGCCAGGCGCCAGCTTGGATCTAAGATACAACGGCTCGCGGGAGCTGTTATCATGCTCTACATCACCTGATATTTTCCCAGCAAATGTAGCGCTCCAGCAAGTCTACATGGTATTAATCTGCACACATGACAACATTCGACAGCTTTCGGTTTTGTTCCATGCGCCCGCGCACTGTTTTTGTTTGTTGCCAACGTCCCGGTCACAAGCCCCCCTTGACTCTCGCAAATAGGCGTGCCCACGATCTCAAACGGCTCGGCTCGCGGGAGCTGTTATCATGCTCTACATCACCTGATATTTTCCGAGCAAATGTAGCGCTCCAGCAAGTCTACATGATACTAATCTGCACACATGACAACATTCGACAGCTCTCGGTTTTGTTCCATGCGCCCGCGCACTGTTTTTGTTTGTTGCCAACGTCCCGGTCACAAACTCACAACCGGATCAAGTTTAAGCCCCCCTTGACTCTCGCAAATAGACGTGCCCACGTCCGCGCTGCTGACCAGGATGCCAGCATGGTCGTGGGACCCAATGTGAGCGAGTGCCATCGCGCACAGAGGCGTGTGGCCGCGCGGCTGGGTGAAATATTATGGAAACCCCCTTCGTTCTGTTTATTTTTCGCACATAAGCCGTGACCCTCGATCCCCTTTCCACCGTGGCGGCGCGCTCAAGTAGGCAAATAAAAAGGACGGCGGCGAGGGCCTCCTCCGTGACCGTGTTCTTCACCAGGCACACCGGTTGCGCAGCCGGCACGCCCTACGCCCTGCCGCGGTGCTCGAGGCATGCCGCGTTGAAGCCATCCGTGCCCAGCGCCAGCGCGTCCAGGAGCATGTCCGCCGACTACCACAGCTCGTCCGCCGGCTTGTGCAGCGGCAGCACGTGGGCCTTTGCCCACGGCTCCAGTTGCTGCAGTACCTCCAGCCTCTACGGCGCAAGGTACCTCCTCCGTTCCTCCTCATCCTCCCGCCGCTCGGCCATTGGTCCTCCTCTGCTACTCACAGCGCTCCTACACCAGTCTCAAGGGCGACTTGTGTGGGCACAGAGATGCGCCTGCTCGACGTGTATGCAATGAAGGTGTGACATAGGGCCATTGTTTTTGGTGTGACAGTATGAGGTAACATTGGGTCTGAATTCAGGAGGTCCTCTTAATTCTGTGGTTTGTGATAATTTGAGTAGATCACATCAGTTATTACTGGAGCCTCTTATTAGTGTGTGAATTGTTTATTAACAGGAAGAGAGGACTTGTGGTTATGCCAAATGGATCGACAAACCATGGCAAGGAAGGGAGAGAATTGTGATTGCTAATCTTGCTAGCAAGAAAGAGGTTCTGGAGAAGAAGCTGAAGGAGAAAGATGGTGACATAGAAGCTGTGAAGGAGAAGCGGAGAACGGAGAAGAGAATGATTGCAATGGAGATCAGTTGCTATCCACAGATAGGATGATAATGTTTTGCTATATTAATGTATTTTGGTTTAGTCGCAATCATGTTTGCAATGGCTGGCAGGTCCTTATGCATTTTGTTTTAATGTATTTTGGTTTAGTTGAGACAAAATTAGTATTTTGATGAACTCAATGAGATTTACTACTGAAATGCTTGGTCTGTGTATTGAAAGAAAATGGCAATTCGTGATGTTTTGTTTCCTGTACTAAGTTTCATATTAATGTCAATTTCATGTACAACAATCTCCTGTACCGAATCAATCTCCTGTATCAAATTGAAATTATTGTTTCATGTACCTGTACATCAAACATGATTTGAATCGAATGATTCATGTACTACAATAGTATATCATAACTAAATTTTGAAAGCACCAATTGGTATTCAGTGCCAAATTTTGTCAACAATTGTGTGAACATCATAGCTAAAATTTGACAGCAACACGATGATATTCGGTGCAAAAATTTTAAATTTTGATAGCAAGAAAGTGATATTCAGTGCCAAATTTTGATAGCAAGAAAGTGATATTCACAACTACAGTTTGACAGCAAGACAGTGATATTCAGTACCAAATTATTGACGGCAACACTATAAATAGGTCTAGTACATAACATGACAGCCAAATACTTAAGTTCAAGGTACATCACATCCAAATGCTCATTACATTAATAATAACAAGTCTGGTAATCAAAATAGTCCTCTAAGCAAAAGATCAAGTTCATTGATGAACTTAGGTGCATTTTCATCAAGTTCAGACATGAATGGTTCATTGACAGCATCCTCAGCTAGCTCCGCTTCATAGTCACATGATGTATCCTTCTCTCTGTGATCATCCACTTCTTTATCTATGTTTGTCTCGAACAAATCATCGTCCCCATCTCTATATCAAAGTCACTATCATAGAAATCCTCATCAGTCTCTGAATCTGCTGTTGCTGTGTCTACTCCACCTTCCTCCTCTATTTCTTCATCACCACAACCTGATGATGATCCTTCCCCAAATAACCTCCTTCCCCTCCTATCATTTGGCACACTTCTTTCCTCATCTTGGATATTTTTATCATTTAGCATAATGCCATCTCTCATAACTCTGTTAAGTGTCTCTCCATGGTCTACAATCAGCAACAAATTCTTGTGCTCTGTAGTTGCTGCTATCATTGCAAGGATGTCGGCAGCACACTTTATCTCTCTTAGTCCATCACCCAATGTCTTTCCCGGCTGACACCAAAACACATCAAGCTTTACACTCTTTCTGTCATACCCTAGCTGCTGTAGAAAATCATCAATCCTTAAAATGGACCAAGTATCACTGTCACAGTTGTCAAACCAGTCAACTTCATAATCCTTGTATGTGTTGTTGCTGTCAGTTCCACAAAAGAAGCCTCTGCGGTGAATCTGAACTCAGAAAAGACCATCAAAAGCATCTGCAATGCAAAGAAGAAGTAACTAGTTCACTCTTAAAAAACAAAATTCAGTTAATTCTGAATGATGTTAACTTTAGTTAATAATTCATTTAGCATCAGTAAATATGGATAAATAAGTGGTAAGAACACTATCTTAACAGCATAGAATTCACTTCATAAAACACTTGCAGTAAACAACCCAAAATTGATAAAACAAACAAATTATTGGCAGAGAGTCTCCCGCTGTGTTGGTGTGATAGACTCACACACGCACACAGGTTGCTCGGTGGAATTTCTGGAAAAAACAAGGAAGATCTAGCAGAGTAAGAAACAGAGCACAAATACACACGAGCAACCTTTGGTACGAATGCCTTCCACTTTTTTTCTGCCTACCAACTAATGGTTAGGGTCTGGGCAGGAAGAGATTCAGCTCATCTATCAGGATGATTTTATGCCCCATGTCAATGAATGAAAGTCCGTGCTTTCGCAGATAATGAAAAAGAAAAAAGTGCCACATGATGGATGGTTGTCATGGGGAGGAAGAGGTTCCTAGTGGTTCAGACGAGTTCTTGTCTTTACAGAGCAGAGTAGGGACATCTGAAGGCTGAGTGGCTCTGCAGCTATGAGCTATGGGTGTGATAAATTAAGGTAAGGCTCAATTGCATAATGCACACCAAAGATCTCTGTAAGCATATGCCAGGAGTTAATCTTCCATCATATAAAGAATGTGTACCAAAGATTTGAAGGCAACATCATATACGGGTGTGTATGTCTGCTTTGTTTCTTACAAAATTGTCCAGGCAACAAATGCCCTTTGCTTGCTGGCTGCTTACAGAAACTCACCCAACAAGTACTGACTAGCTTACACTATGCACGTACATACATGGTCACTGATCAAAATTGAGTGTGTACCTACTAGTCAAAATTCAGTTAAGCAAGTGTTAAAAATTCAGTTAAGCATCTGTCAAAAAGTTCAGGAATGCTACTGCCATCAAGTTCAGTAATGCTACTGTTAAATTTTCAGTATACCTACTTCATATTTCTAATAAGATCAAATCGACCATCATCTATGTCATCAAATCTGCATTTTTCGTCCATCACAAATACCAAAAAAGAGGTGCCTTTCTAACCCACGCATTACCTAAGAACAAACATCAGTTTCAAATCCTAAAGTTTCATTGCGCATTAGGGGAATAACCTAAACACAACTAAGAATCATCACAGCAGCACCATGACATACAAATCCTAGTTCCTGTCGCGCCATACATACATTTAAAACCCTACAGAAACCAGGAGACAGAGGGGCAGAGGAGACGACGCAATTCTCACCATATGGAGGAGCTGCATCTCCGAGAGCTCGCTGACGAGGCGCCGCCATTCGTGCCCGCGACGATCAATGGTGCCGTCACGATCCACCCAGGCGGCGGCACCGAACGGTCGAACTAGGAGAGAGACGACGAGAAGAGCCCGAGGCAGATCATGACACAGGCGGGATGTTAGGATATGGGCGGGCTGCTGTGTCCCACCGGCTCAGGGGCTTATGTGCGAAAAATAAATAGATCAAAGGGGGTTTCTGTGATATTTCACCCAGCCGCGTGGCCACATGCCTCTGTGCGCGATGGCACTAGCTGACATTGGGTCCCGCAGCCACGCTGGCATCTAGTCAGCAGCGCGGACGTATGAAAACGTGATTCAGACTGTATTTGCATCAGAAAGCCAAGTTTTTGCACCAAATCGGTGTATTCTTCAAGTTCGTGCACTAAACTAGACATTGGTAGCAAGTTTAGACACCATTGGTGTAATTACCTCTATTTTAAAGGTTGGGGTTCAGATAAATTTGGTCATGCTAAGAAGCTAAAGGAAAATCTTAGGGGGTGTTTGTTTCCAGAGACTTTTTTGTGTAGGGACTAGAAAAAGTCCCTCTTAGAGACTTTTTTACCAAACGGGAGGGACTTTTTAGGGACTAAACTAGGCATTTGGGACTAAATGAAGAACACTCTCAAGGAGAGTCTTTTTGGAACTTTTTCAACAATGCCCCTCCATGCACCCATTGGCCCTCCACCCCATGGTGTTGTTTGATTTTTTTTCTATATACTAGGGGCAACATGGTCATTTAATAACCTCTAGGAAGGGACTAGGGACTTCTTAGTCTCTGGAAACAAACAGGGAGGGACTTTTTAGAAACTAGGGACTTTTTAGTTGGGACTAGAAAAAGTCCTAGGACTAGAGAACCAAACACCAGCTTAGATTCGTGTTGTCATTGTTAGAAGAGCTTGAGGAGGATGGCCTACTTCTTCCAGAATTGTATAGTAGGAAAGTGGACGTTAATTTTGAGTTGCATGAGATGGTGGTCAATGAGAAGATCTATTGGCTTCAGCATTCCCATGAGTGCTGGTTGCTCAAAGGGGATTGTAATACTTATTATTTTCATAAGATTGCGAATGGTCACAAGAGGAATTATACAACCCATGCTCTCAAGTGTGGGGACGTTGAAATTACGAAAAAGGGTTCCCCTCGCTTTATATTATAAAGCACAACCACAACATCAAGCATCCAATACAAAACGCACACCACACTGACCCAAGGCAAGATACACGAATGCCGGGCACCGACACACAACCTCAACGACACAAAGCATCTAAAAGATGAGAAAAAAAGGATCCGCTAGGAGCCGACGGAGACCACCACCAAGGAGCGATCATCCGAGAGAATGTGCGACGGACACGCCGGACCGAGGACTCCAAGACGGTGCCTCCAGGAAGGGCACGAGCAAGAACATCGCCACCATCTGATCCAAAGATCAAGTTTTCACCCGGAGTAAGATGAAGGGAGAAGAAGCACCACGACGAAGCCTGCAAGGAGAAACATGATGCCCACGGACGCCGTCACCGTCGACCAGATCGGTACTGGGTAGGTGATGTACCCCGGTGCTTCAGCTCCCCCGCCGCCACCCCGGTCCGCCAACACCCACAGCCATGCCGCCCGAGCGGCCATAGTAGCCTGCCCGCATTCCGTGCAATCCGCCCACGACCAATGCGACTCCCACCACCAGGGCCGCCGCCCCGCCATGAGACCACGTCGAAGCCACCAATGTCCACGACTTTGTCAAGATTCACGACCCCAACCACCAAACCGCCGCTGGCAAAGCTCCCTCGAGAAGGTCCGCGACAACATCGACCAGGGGAAGGGGAAGGCGGAGAAGTTTCCCATTGCCATGACCGACACCTGTGTCAGCTCCAACTTCCCCCCGGAACTGTGTTCCGCCCCTGCTTCGAAGGCCCAGAACATCAGGAGGCATCGTCCGTCTCTAGAAGCCGGAGAGGGAGGGTTACTGAGCTGTCGCCGCCGCTGCCTGAAGAAGCCACGAGGGGATCCACCCGAGCCGAGTGCCGCCACCCAGCCGCGATGGCCCGACTGGGTGGGAGCAGCCCACCACCTCTGCTGCCCCCCCACCAGAGCACCATGGCGAGAGGGTCGCCCGCGACCCGCGCACCGGACGCGGCACCAAAGCGCGCTGCCGGAAGCACCGCCGCCAACGCCACCACTGGCCCACATCACCACCATGGCGCACGCCGCCCGTCGAACGCCACGCCCGGCATCGAGCGCCGTCGTGCCGCCATGCCCGGCATCGAGCGCCGTGCCCAGCCGGGAGATCTAGCCCGCGCCATAGCCCACGAGCGGGGGACGAATGAGCCCCGTCGCCGCAGACGATGCCCGGGCTTCGCCTGGCCACGCCCCTTGGCGGCGGCAAGGGTGGAGGAGGGAGGAAGAGGGGGGTGCAGCGGCGGTGATCGAGAAACCTCCCTGACGCCTCGCGGGTGGCATCGGGGGAGGGAGGGAGGTCCAGGTCCCGCTCTAGAACTTTTTAGGACCCTATCTTTGGGAGGTTGAAATTCTGGGCACTGTCAATATAATACACATGCCAGTAACTTCTATAAATAATTGTTTGGTCCAGCCATCGGAAATCAATTTCATATTGACCCTGATACTTGGAGGACCGATGAAAAGCTTAACCTTGACGACAAATGCTGACTTAACTCACGAGTTTACTAAAAACGAAAGGATGATTTGTTTGCCATGGATGTTAATAAGGTTCCTGGGCCCCTCAATATCCTTGTAGAATGTTATCAATGTTGTAAGGATACTGTCAAGCATGAAATCATGCAGTTGTTTGGTACTTTTCATAAATGTACTTTGGATGTCCAACATCCGAGTTACATGGTTATTAAGCTCCTACCCATTGTCTCTGGTCTTGACCATATGCAACAATTTTGGCCTATTTGCCTCCTTGGGGTCCCTACAAGCTCAACACCAAAGTAGTGGACCGAAGAGTAGAGAAATATGCTGAGAAACTCATTAGCCCCACCCAAAATGCCTTTGTTAAAGGCAGAAATATTATGGACAGGGTGTTGTCTCTTCATGAGTTACTTAATTATACTCATGTCAAGAAGAGAGTTCGGGTAGTGATTAAACTTGATTTTGAGAAAGTCGTATGACAAGGGCAATTGGGACGTCCTATTGGAATGCCATAAGTTGAGAGGGTTCAATACTACCTTGTGTGGTTGGCTTAAACAAGTCTTGTACAACTACATGGTTAGTATCAAGCTTAACAACTGTGAGGGCCTTTATTTTCAAAGTTCCAAAGGGCTGCACCCGGGGGACCATCTATCACCTTTTCTGTATATTCTTACAGCTTTCATGGCTCGCCACCATGCATTGGCACCTCTCGACCCTCGCGGCTGTCGTAACGAACCCCATCTCCTCCAACACCGTCGCCGGCTTCGCAAGCTCTTCTCCAAACCTGTCAAAAGGTATTTTTCACATCCATAATATACCACTACTGTACAGAATTGTAACGTGTTCATGAAATGCCATATAGAGGAGTTAGATCTTAGATGTTCTTAGATGTACCTGTTACAAACATGTGGTTTGGTGTCATTCGATGTACAAATCAGATGGTTGTGTTTGATTTGCAGGACTTAATATGAGTGCCAATGTTTTGACGAAACAATGAGTCATTTCCATTTCGCAAATTCCTGATACTCAATATGCCATACTTTTAGCAAAGCTCATGCCGAAATTTTCGGTGGAGGTATTGTATTTTATGTTTTTTCATAACTGTTGTTTACAAGCATTATTTGTGGAGTTCGATTGCACAGCCACAAATTTGTGTGTTGATTTGCAGTACTTAATATGAGTGTCACTATTTTGACCAAATATCGATTCATTTCCATTTTCGAAATTTACCAAAAAATCTGCTAGGTAACCACCGTTTGGGCCCTGGTGGTTACAAAGCTGCTATACCAAAGTGGGAGAAGGAGGCCGCAGACTTTATAGCCGCAGGTAAACCGCCTCCGTTCTCGGAAAATTGCGATCCTGCTCATGACTTCTGTTTTCTATGGGCCCGTGCAGTGCAAGACACAGACAGTAAGGAGTTGGTCCTCCCGACGCAGAAACTTTGCTCGACAGAGGAGAACTTGGTAACATCAATCACCACTAATAATTTAGTCCCCACAACTTATTTTTACGTAATTTAATAATCGTTTACCAAAACACATGTATTTTTTGTGGAGAAAAATAAAGTAGGAATTTGGACCTCGCCCTCATGAATCTCCCTACAGCAATAGGTATGATGACCCTCTTACCCGGACAATGAACGAGGGTTTTGGGCCTAACAGGAAGACCAAGACTAGGCATGTATTGGGCATGGGTAAGATGTGGTAGGACGACGCCTACCCCGAAACCAAAGAACTAAAAAATTACAGAAGGATACACCTAGACATAATCAAAACTAACTTAGATGCAGTAATAGACGCAACACTCAAGAAGAGGTTAGCAGAAATGTTTCCGCACAACATGCCAAGTCCTACCCTGCAGCATACACCTAGGATCACCTAACAGCCACGAGCATCCCACTTTATTCCATGTTGACCACAAGCCAACGTCGGTGGGGTAAAGACAAGGTTGCCAAGGGGCAAATCACCCCATTTACCAATGGTAGCAGAATGATGCACAGGGTCATCCCGGCACTTGACATGACGAGGGTGCAGATGTAGGAGGTAGTGACGGGCCTTGAATATTGGTCGTTGCCACATCCCCCTGAAGAGGGCATCACAATGTTAGGGCAAGTGACCTAGAGCCACCTGCTTAACTGGCCGATAAATGATATAGAGGATGTTCCCCACAGATATGCCAACATCAGAGACGTAGTGCCAGATATTCCGCATTCAGGGGAGAAGAATGCACGTGACAGTTGCGGATCATCGGCACACAAACCACCTATGCATGTTGTCATCCACAAAGGGCGGAAAAAGAATATGTATAAGCCTAGGGAACTGCTTATACCGGACTCTCTGATTGATCTTCAAGTTCTACACGCCCATGTTGTAGATAAATGAAAAGAAGGCCAACATGGATACACGGTCAAGGTCATAGAAGGTTATAGTTTTGTCTAGGAGTTTCCGGCAGACATCATTGATCTGGCCTTTAATGAGGTCATCCATGCAAATATCTTCTCCGTCAGTGCAGTCTCCTCAGAGTTAATGCGGCTTTAGGTGCTTCATCGAGCTACAAATGCCCTACTCCCGCATAGTAAAGTTTCCTGATCCTTTTTACATGCACTGCAACAACCTGGAAGCCGCAGAAGGCTAGGAGGTCATCTCAGACTACTTTTTCCCGTTCTTTATCGTCAATCATCCACATACGGACACATCTAGTGCCATACTACAACAAGTAAGTTGTCACTCATTTATTTTGAAACATATAAATGGCCTTGTGGTTTGATCTCATCAATGCTAATTTCTTCATTTTTTTGCGCAGCGACCGACATTGGATCGTAATCGCACTATTGCCGATGCAGGGCTTGACTTATTTCATCGATTCAAAAAGACAACCTAAAAACCAACGGACCAGATTGAAGAAGGTTATAAATGATGCTGTCACCAAGTGTAAAAACTTCAGAGAGACGATAACAGAACTTTCAAAATTCAAGTTCTTCACTAGCGCTTGTTGCTATCAAAAACAAAATGTGAAAACCTCTCATAGGTCTGGCTACTATGCTATGGCTATCATGGACCACATTTTGAAGAAAAGCAAATATTTGATAGTGATAGCCAGATCATCAAGTGGTATGAAGAGATGGAGAGGGACATGGACATAGAAAAACTATTAGCAGAGTATGGGGGCCTCCTAAAGATGTTGGCCAAAATCATCAACAAAGAGGTTGTAAATGAGGATTGGAAATTCCACTGCCAATTAGAGCGAGATGAAGAACGACTTAATCGAGTCGAAGACATATTACGGTAATCGATTACGAGCGATACACTGCTTCAGAACATCTTGATTCGTTGTTCATTATATGAGTTAAGACACGCATATTTATTTGTTGCCCTACACTTCTTATACTGTATGTTTGCATCATTAATACTCCTAATTATTGTATCACCATTGTAATACGATTGTTTGATCCCAGTGGAATAATCGAGTGCAAAATACTGCTTTAGCACCATTAAAATGATGCCACGACAGCAATTACTCTATATAACAACATCACTACCATTCTACCAGTGGCGGGCGGCAAAGGTGCCTAGCACTACTAATACGCACAACAGTGGCGAGCAGAGACAAAGCAGTGGCGGGTACATACAAACAAATAACTCGGTAGTTATTATAGTTGTGCCGGGCGATAACGCATACGCGCCACTACAACACTGTGCCATAACAAAGCTGTGGCGGGAGGTCAGTGGCGAGCAGCCTGACCCGTCACCACTAGGCTTTTTGCACCAACCACTGCTGGGCATTCCTGCCGTGGTGATGGTTTAATAAATTTGACATCAATTGACTTTTGATTTTCTACAATTGTTAGGCCTGAGCTGCGGCAGTACTATGCTCTTTTCTCTTCATAGAAAATGGTTGGAAGGCATTTGGTTTCGATCAAAGCAAATGGAGAGTGGGCGTTGGGCACTTTCCCTCTAAGAAACTTTCTTTGGCACAAACTCAACACCACAAATTACTAGGATGCACTAACAGTAAGGAGCCACTTCATATCTTCCGTACTGCTCACATGCCGTGAGATTACTTGCAAAGTGGGTAGGTGCACCGTCGCCAGAAAAAATAGTAAGTGTGTCATAGGTGTCACCCTAGTATCCAACTGGCACTAGTAGAAAACAGGGCTATGGTCCAGGCCGGGTCAGCCCATTAGTCCCGGTTCAGTCTAGAACCGGGACCAATGTGGGCATTGGTCCTGGTTCGTGAGCCCAGGGGGCCGGCCGGGCCACGTGGGCCATTGGTCCCGGTTCATCTGGACCTTTTGGTCCCGATTTGTGGGATGAACCGGGACCAACGGGCCTCGCTCCTGGCCCACCACCATTGGTCCCGGTTGGTGGCTTGAACCGGGACCAAAGGCTCCCCTTTAGTCCCAGCTCATGTCACCAACCGGGACCAATGAGGTGCCTATATATACCCCCTCGCGCAAGAGCAGAGCACATTGCTCTGTTTTTTCTGGCCGAGGGGGAGAGAGCTTTGTGGTGCTCCAGCTCACCTCCTATGCACATGAGGTGTTCGATGGAATGCCCGAGCCACACTACTTAAGCTTTCTCCTCTCGAAGCTCGACCTCCAAGCTCCATTTTCCTCGAGATTTGTCTAGATTTAGCGGTCCGTCACGCCCCGTCCCCGTCTTCACCGCCGTCGATCACCCGCGCCGATCTCATCACCGACACCACCGTGGTGAGCCTCTTGTTCTTATCTTCTTTCTGAAAGGAAAAATATTCTTACTTGTATGTTTAGATAGATACTTGTATCATTTTCTTACATTTATTATTGCATCTTATATAGTGCGATGGTTTTGGTATCCGCCCCCGTCGGCCCTCGTCCTGTCTATGATTCGGATGTGGTATGTATATTATCTTTATAACTATTGGTTCATTTATTGTTTATGAAAATTATGCCGACCAACGTGACATAGATTTTATTTATCTAGGATGTATGTGAATCGGAAATGCCAACCGACCCTATTGTCGAGAGGTTAAATTTAGTTGAAGAAGAAAACAATTTGTTGAAGGAAAAAATAAAAAAAATTGAGGAGGAGAAGATGATATTGGAGTTGCATGTTGCGGATGTCGTCGATGATCACAAGATCAAGATGGATGCAATGCGCTTGAAGATTAGAAAGATTAGAAAATATGCCATTCATACCGAGGCTTGGTATCATTATGCCGTTGGATCAATTGTTACCTTGGTTGCGATTATGATCGCATTTGTTTTCGCATTGAAATGTTTTACATAGTTTCAATGTATGGTTTAATTAATTAGATGCTCTGGAGAGCTATATGTTGTTAGATGAGAACTATGTATGCACTTTGGTTTTAATGTGATGATGAACTTCTATTAATTTGGACACTTAATTATATATAATGCACGCAGATGAACCGACAATGGATGTACGGTGACAGACACACCCGCGAGTACATTAAGGGCGTGCATGAGTTTCTCGATGCGGCTGAGGCAAACAAGCAGAATGGTTTTATGTGTTGTCCATGCACTGAATGTGGGAATACGAGGTCTTACTCTAACTGGAAAATCCTTCACTCCCACCTGCTTTACAAGGGTTTCATGCCACACTATAATGTTTGGACGAGGCACGGAGAAATAGGGGTTATGATGGAAGACGGCGAAGAAGAAGAGTACGATGACAACTATGTGCCCCCTGAATACGGTGATGCTGCAACGGGGGGAGCTGGTGAAGATCAAGAGGAACCAGACGATGTGCCCAATGATGCTGCAACGGGTGAAGCTGCTGAAGATCAAGAGGAACCAGACGATGTGCCCGATGATGATGATCTCCGCCGGGTCATTGTCGATGCAAGGACGCAATGCATTAGTCAAAAGGAGAAGCTGAAGTTCGATCGCATGTTAGAGGATCACAAAAAAGGGTTATACCCCAATTGCGAAGATGGCAACACAAAGCTCGGTACCGTACTGGAATTGCTGCAGTGGAAGGCAGAGAATGCTGTGGCTGACAAAGGATTTGAGAAGCTACTGAAAATATTGAAGAAGAAGCTTCCAAAGGATAACGAATTGCCCGACAGTACATACGCAGCAAAGAAGGTCGTATGCCCTCTAGGATTGGAGGTGGAGAAGATACATGCATGCCCTAATGACTGCATCCTCTACCGCGGTGCATACAAGGATCTGAACGCATGCCCGGTATGCGGTGCATTGCGGTATAAGATCAGACGAGATGACCCTCGTGATGTTGACGGCGAGCCCCCCAGGAAGAGGGTTCCTGCGAAGGTGATGTGGTATGCTCCTATAATACCACGGTTGAAACGTCTGTTCAAAAACGAAGAGCATGCCAAGTTGATGCGATGGCACAGTGAGAACCGAAAGAAAGATGGGAAGTTGAGAGCACCCGCTGACGGGTCGCAGTGGAGAAAAATCGAGAGAAAGTACTGGGATGAGTTTGCAAAGGACCCAAGGAATGTATGGTTTGCTTTAAGCGCGGATGGCATTAATCCTTTCGGGGAGCAGAGCAGCAATCACAGCACCTGGCCCGTGACTCTATGTATGTATAACCTTCCTCCTTGGATGTGCATGAAGCGGAAGTTCATTATGATGCCAGTTCTTATCCAAGGCCCTAAGCAACCCGGCAACGACATTGATGTGTACCTAAGGCCATTAGTTGAAGAACTTTTACAGCTGTGGAATGAAAACGGTGTACGTACGTGGGATGAGCACAGACAGGAGGAATTTAACCTTAAGGCGTTGCTATTCGTGACCATCAACGATTGGCCCGCTCTCAGTAACCTTTCAGGACAGACAAACAAAGGATACCACGCATGCACGCATTGTTTAGATGGCACTGAAAGTATATACCTGGACAAATGCAGGAAGAATGTGTACCTGGGCCATCGTCGATTTCTTCCGACCAACCATCAATGTCGAAAGAAAGGCAAGCATTTCAAAGGCGAGGCAGATCACCGGAAGAAGCCCGCCATGCGCACCGGTGATCACGTGCTTGCTATGGTCAATGATTTACACTACGTAATCTTTGGAAAGGGTCCCGGTGGACTAGCTGTTCCGAATGACGCTGAGGGACACGCACCCATGTGGAAGAAGAAATCTATATTTTGGGACCTACCCTACTGGAAAGACCTAGAGGTCCGCTCCTCAATCGACGTGATGCACGTGACGAAGAACCTTTGCGTGAACCTGCTAGGCTTCTTGGGCGTGTATGGGAAGACAAAAGATACACCTGAGGCACGGGAGGACCTGCAACGTTTGCACGAAAAAGACGGCATGCCTCCGAAGAAGTATAAAGGTCCTGCCAGCTACGCTCTTACGAAAGAAGAGAAAGAAATCTTCTTTGAATGCCTGCTCAGTATGAAGGTCACGACTGGCTTCTCGTCGAATATAAAGGGAATAATAAATATGCCAGAGAAAAAGTTTCAGAACTAAAGTCTCATGACTGCCACGTGATTATGACGCAACTGCTTCCGGTTGCATTGAGGGGGCTTCTACCGGAAAACGTCCGATTAGCCATTGTGAAGCTATGTGCATTCCTCAATGCAATCTCTCAGAAGGTGATCGATCCAGAAATCGTACCAAGGCTAAGGAGTGATGTGGAGCAATGTCTTGTCAGTTTCGAGCTGGTGTTCCCACCATCCTTCTTCAATATCATGACGCACGTCCTAGTTCATCTAGTCGACGAGATTGTCATCCTGGGGCCCGTATTTCTACACAATATGTTCCCCTTTGAGAGGTTCATGGGAGTCCTAAAGAAATATGTCCGTAATCGCGCTAGGCCTAGAAGGAAGCATCTCCATGGGCCATCAAACAGAGGATGTTATCAGGGTTTTGTGTTGACTTCATTCCTGGCCTTAACAAGATAGGTCTCCCTAAATCGCGGTATGAGGGGAGACTGACTGGAAAAGGCACTCTTGGAAGAGACTCAATAATATGCAGGGACGGATATTCTTGGTCTCAAGCACACTACACAGTTCTACAGAACTCTACCTTGGTGACCCCGTATGTCGATGAACACAAGAACAGTCTGCGCTCCAAACACCCGGAGCAGTGCGACGACTGGATTACATGTGAACACATCAGGACTTTCAGCAGTTGGTTGGAAACACGTCTCAGAGGTGACAACACTGTTTGTGATGAGTTGTACTTGTTGTCCAGGGGACCATCTTTGACTGTATTGACTTACAAAGGATACGAGATAAATGGGAATACATTTTACACGATCGCCCAAGATCAAAAGAGCACCAACCAAAACAGCGGTGTCCGCTTTGATGCAGCAACCGAGAGCGGAAAGGATACATATTATGGTTACATAGTGGACATATGGGAACTTGACTACGGACCTGATTTTAAGGTCCCTTTGTTTAAGTGCAAATGGGTCAATCTGTTAGGCGGCGGGGTACAGGTAGACCCACAGTACGGAATGACAACAGTGGATCTGAAAAATCTTGGGTACACTGACGAACCGTTCGTCCTAGCCAATGATGTGGCACAGGTTATCTATGTGAAGGACATGTCTACCAAACCGAGAAAAAGAAAAGATAAGGAAGCGAATACATCATACGATGAGCCAAAGCGCCACATAGTTCTTTCAGGAAAAAGGGACATCCTGGGAGTGGACGGCAAGACAGACATGTCTGAAGATTATGAAAAGTTTCATGAAATTCCTCCCTTCAATGTCAAGGCTGACCCAAGCATCCTGATAAACAATGAAGATTATCCATGGTTACGGCGCAATAAGCAAATGACACAAGCGAAGAAAAAGTGAAGACTTTCTCCCGCAACTATTATGATGATACCATGCCAACTTTGTAACACACGAACATGCTACCATTGTCCGTTTTGTACATGCACATGCTATGTGGGTGAAATTATGATACCATCCCAACTTTCAACTTTTTCAGAGTTCATTTTAAATGCTTTCCAATTTCAGGGTCATTTAGCTCAAAGAATGAATTACTAGCAAACAGAATGAACTACAAAACTTTTATGAAAATAAAAACAATCAATTAAAATATTATGTTATGATCAACTCAAATAAAACTATAATATTCTTCAATAGCAAAAAGAATATAATTTTTGTGACCTAAAATCAAACTATAAGTATTTAATTGTAAGTATAAATAAAAAATAAATAGCAAAAAAGAAAAAAAATTCTATTTTTATAGTAAAGTTATTCATAAACTAGTGATTCACACAAATTTAAAAAAAATACAAATTTAAACTATTCAAAATTTTCAAACTAATGGCACTAACAGAAAGTTTATAATTTTTGTGACCTAAAATCAAAAAGAAATCACTAAAAAACTATAAGTATTTAGTTTTAAGTATAAATAAAAAATAAATAGAAAAAAAATCTATTTTTATAGTAAAGTTATTCATAAACTAGTGATTCACACAAATTTTTAAAAATTCAAATTGAAACTATTCAAAATTTAAAACTAATGGCACTAACAGAAAGTTTATAATTTTTCTGACCTAAAAGCAAAAATAAATCACTAAAAAACTGTAAGTATTTAGTTTTAAGTAGAAATAAAAAAAATTAAAAACCAAAAAAAATGTAGAAATAAAAAAGAAAAAACCAAAAAAATGCCACCTACTAGGCCTCCAAGGCGTGAATACGACTAGAAACCCTACATGGGCCAGGATTCAGGCCCGCAGAAGGCCCAATAGGCCCACAGGCAGTAGCAAGTTTAGGCCCGAAAGCCTGCATAAGAGAGGAGCTCGAATGGGGAGGCACACCAGCGCTTATAAACAAGTGCTGGCGCCCTTCAGCTAGCGAGGTGGGACTAAACTTTTGGGCGCGGGGCAGCACAAGGCCATTGGTCCCGGTTGGTGGCACCAACCGGGACCAAAGGCTACTGAAAATTGGCCTTTGGTCCCGGTTGGTGG
Source organism: Triticum aestivum (assembly GCF_018294505.1). Taxonomy (NCBI): domain Eukaryota; kingdom Viridiplantae; phylum Streptophyta; class Magnoliopsida; order Poales; family Poaceae; genus Triticum; species Triticum aestivum. The sequence continues at coordinate 35,041,995 of NC_057800.1, read as the reverse complement.
CACCAACCGGGACTAAAGGGGGCATTGGTCCCGGTTTGTGCCACGAACCGGGACCAATGCTCTTGCTATATATACAACACTTGTCAAAAATTCATTCAGTTCCTCATCGTCGTCGCCTGCGCACGTCGTCGCAGCCCCCGTCGTCGCCTGCGCCCCGCGCCGCCCCGACGTCGTCGCCGCCCCGCCGTCGCCCGCGCCCCGCGCTGCCCTGAGCCGCCGCCCCGTCGCCCCTCGTCCCCCCGCTCCCCGCCCCTCGCCGCCAGCGCTGCCGCGCCGCCCCGTCGTCGCCCGCGCCGCCCCGACGTCGTCGCCGCCCGGCCGTCGCCCCGCCCCGCGCCCCGAGCCCGCCGCCCCGTCGCCCTCGCCGGCGCCCCCGTTGTGAGCCGCCGCCGTCGAGGCTCTGTTTTTTATATATGTTTTTTCATATATGTATTAATTTTTTTGTTTATAGCTATATGATGAATGGTGTGGCTATATATGTATGTATGAATATAATGTTCATAGCATTTTTTTGTTTATATATGTTTTTTCATATATGTATTAATTTTTTATTTAGTTTGTTAGTAGATATCGATTTTAGGTTAGTCGGGAAGAAGAAGAAGAAGAAGAAGAAGAAAAGGAAGGAGTGGAAAAGGAAAATAAGAAGAGGAAGACTTCTTTTTTTCTTCGATCTTCTCCTCTATTTTGTTCATGGATATATGCTAAAGAAAACGAGGGGGTGATAGATGATGATGAGGGGTCGAGAGTGGGACGAGAGGTCGAGAGGTGTCGAGGGGAGAAAAAAGTCTTATCAGGGACGAGGGTCGTCGAGGGGTCAAGAGAGGGACGAGGGGTCGAGAGAACTAAATAAGAAGAAGAAGAGGAGAGGAAGAAGAGGAGAAATAAATAAGAAGAAGAAAAGAGAAGAAAAAGAAGAGGAGAAGAAGAAAGGAATAGTGGAGAAGAAGAAAAAATAGAATATATTCTATTTTTTCTACTTCTCCACCATTCCTTTCTTCTTCTCCTCTTTTTTTTCTTCTTTTTTTTCTTCGATCTTCTCCTCTAGCTATTCCTTTCTTCTTCTCCTCTTTTTTCTTCTTCTTCTTCTTCTTCTTAATTTTTATCGGGAATGAGGGTGTCACGGATCGCCGAGGGGTCGAGGGTCGGGAACTAGGGTAGAGTGTCGAGGGTCGTTAAGGGGTCAAGGGTCGAGGGTTTCAGGGTCGAGGGTTCGAGGGTTCTATAGGGTCGAGGGTCGAGGGTTCCAGGGTCGTCTAGGGGTCGAGGGTTCCAGGGTCGTCGAGGGTTCGAGGGGTCGAGGGTTCCTGGGTCGTCGAGGGTTCGAGGGGTCGAGGATCGCCGAGGGGTCGAGAGAGGTTTCCTAGTGTCAATGTATTGAAGAAATCCATGCCTTCATCATTAGCCGGAAGTAACCAGGGCATGTTGGTACGAAGTTCTGCAAAGTTGTTCTGGAATGGAGTCCTGGATAGAATAATCCACCTTTTGGTACGAATTCAGCAAAGGCCTTCCAAATAGCAATATTCGGAAGGCTCTTGCTGAACTTTGTACCAAAAAGCGAATTATCCTATCTGGGACTCCGTTCCAGAACAACTTTGAAGAGCTTCGTACCATCATGCACATGTTACTTTCGCCTAATGATGAAGACATGGTTTTGTTGAATCCTTTGACACTACGCAACCTCCCGACCCCTCGGCGATCCTCTCGAAAATGAGAGGAAGAAGAGGGTCGTCTAGGGGTCAAGGGTTCCAGGGTCGTCGAGGGTTCGAGGGGTCGAGGATCGCCGAGGGGTCGAGAGAGGTTTCCTAGTGTGAAAGTATTGAAGAAATCCATGCCTTCATCATTAGCCGGAAGTAACCAGGGCATGTTGGTACAAAGTTCTGCAAAGTTGTTCTGGAATGGAGTCCCGGATAGAATAATCCACCTTTTGGTACGAATTCAGCAAAGGCCTTCCAAATAGTGATATTCGGAAGGCTCTTGCTGAACTTTGTACCAAAAAGCGAATTATCCTATCTGGGACTCCGTTCCAGAACAACTTTGAAGAGCTTCGTACCATCATGCACATGTTACTTTCGCCTAATGATGAAGACATGGTTTTGTTGAATCCTTTGACACTACGCAACCTCCCGACCCCTCGGCGATCCTCTCGAACATGAGAGGAAGAAGAGGATAAAAAAGAAGAGGAAGAAGAAAAATAAATAGAGGAGTTCTTCTCCTCTATTCTTTCTTCTCCTCTTTTTTTTCTTCTTCTTCCTCTTTTTTTTATCGGGAACGAGGGTCGTCGAGGGACATAGATGTAGTGTCGTCATTGTCGATATATGCCCCCTCCCGATAGCTTACTATGATTAGGTAGCTAGTTCTACGTTTGGCACTAATATATCCATCTGTCATGTTTGAATAATAATTGCCATGTTGTAAATATTTGTAGAAACTATGGACACCGCCCTAGACGAAGAAAAAGAAGCGTTGTTGAGGGACATAATCGCAGAAGGAAGTGATGCCATCTCGTTTTTTCCCAACGAAACCGATGGTCTGGAAGGAGAGGGTGAACAAGCTGGCTACGGTGACCTAATGCCGGTGCAAGAAGAAGAACATGAGGACGGCTTCGGTGACCCAATGCCGGTGCAAGAAGGAGACCGTGATGACGACTCCGGTGACCGAACCGAGTCCGGCCAGGTATATATATTAGTTAAGCATGTGCTGACTAGCTGATTGATGCATTCATTGTTTTGGTATGTACACATATTAATTAAGTCTTTGTTCTTTTTTCTAGCCCTCCGGATCGAGCACAACTTCGGTAAAGAGACGAGGCTCAAAGAAAAAGTTGAGCTCGGATGAAAAGTTTGAGATCATAGCAATTGCGCCCGATGGCCAACCGATTGAACCCCTCCGGACAAAGAGCGCATTTGTTGCTCAGTGCTGGGTTCTGGTTAGGGACAAGTTCCCGATAAGCATCCAGAAAATGGTTTAAGCCGGCTACAGAAGACCCTGAGGTGTCTTGTGTCAATGATATGCAGAAAAATGATCTTTGGACTGAGCTGAAGTCAAATTTCACCCTACCGCCAGAGGATAATCCAGAGAACCCAGTTAAAGAGAAATTAATCAAGTCTTTTGCTCTTAAGAGGATGGCAGAACTATCCAGGAGGTGGAAGAAAGAGCTGAATAAGTTTGTCGAAAATAATGAGACACCAGAATTCAAGGTCAGATATGAGAAGATCAGAGATCACTGACCCGCATTTGTGGCCCACAAGACATCGGAAAAGAGTAAGAAGATGTCGGTGACAAACAAGCAAAATGCTGCGAAGAAGAAGCTTCACCATCGCATGGGGTCAGGTGGCTACCTCGTAGCCCGGCCTAAGTGGTCCAAGACTGAGAATGATCTGGTTGATAAAGGGATCGAACCAGAGACAATTAACTGGCCAGACCGTTGCCGGACTTGGTTCTTCAGGGCCGGCGGAACCTTGGACCCTGTAACAGGGAAGTGCATTTGGATGAACAATCAAATGGACATACCAGTCAGGAAGCTTAAGCAGTATATCGAAGCAGCGCAGGAAGGGACGTTCTTTCCAGACAGAGAGAACGACGAGCTCACAATGGCCCTCGGGAATCCTGAGCACCCTGGACGGACACGAGGCACGCCAGGCTCCATTCCGTGGAAGGTTGGGTTTCCGGACGCAGGCGGTTACAAGTCCCATGAGAGGAGGAAAAAAGTGCAGCAGACCCAAATGCAGGCGCTGCAAGCAAGGGTAGACGTGATAGAGGAACGAGAAGCAAATCGCAGCAAACGTACTGCCGAAGCCTCCCCCGAAGCTACCCCGCCATCTCAGCGCAGAAGCAGCGTGGCTTCCACCGAGCTGCTTCAGCCGGAGCATGCCTTGACGGCTCCTGCCAGCTATCCCTTGGATGCTATCACGGAGTCTCAAAATTGCCACCTTATGACGCAATGGATGAATTTGAAGGTGAAGGTGGCTGTTGGCTCTGTTTATCCTACTGAACCCGGCGCAACTTTTCACTGTCGGTCGATTCCAGAAGGATATGCTAGGGTGATGGTGGATGAAATAACGGAGGGATTTGAGGACCTCCAGCTTGACCACCCTACCGGTGAAGGGGAGACTCGGCTGGGGTCTGCTCTGAAGACTCCATGCCTATGGCGGAAGGAGCTCATCAACCTTCCGAACTGGACGCCTCCGCCTCCCTCCTCCTCCTCCTGGCGAGTCAGGGCACTCCGCCTCCTCCACCGCCTCCTCCTCCGGCGAGTGACGATCAGGGCCCTCGGCCGGCTCCTTCTCCGGCGCGTGGCGGCACTCCGCCTCCTTCTCCGCCTGCGCTGACGCGCCCGAGCAGCCAGCCTCCTCCTTCTCCGCCTCGTCAGCAAGGGCGGAAGAGACCTGCCACCGCTCTAGCTGCTCCGGCGCGTCGTAGTCCTTCTCCTCCGCCTCGTTAGCAAGTAAAGAAGACAACCGCTCCGTCTGCTCGGTCGGCATCTAGCAGTACAACCAGAGGCGGGAGGACATACAGATTCGGTCCTTCTCTGAAGACTCCAGAGAAGTTACCATATGAGAGGACCCCGGAGGAGAACGCCGAGATCGCGCGAACCGAAGTGGATGACTGGTTTCAAGGGTTGAGAGCAAAGAGACATCCACCTCCGGAGGAGAAGGTAGATCCGGTGAAAGTGAAGCGCACTCTGGCTGCCCTGACAAAACCACCGAAGTCTCCGCCGAAAGGAAACTATGAGCGCACTATTGGAAAGGAATTTGCCGAAGCGGAGCGGTCGGGAAGTACTGTCAGTGATCAAAGGCTGAAAGAACGACGAGCTGGGAAACAAATTGCCCAGCTCGGCGAACAAGCGAAGCAATCGTGCCCCCCGCTCAAGGTGCCTAGCCACAACGTCGCTAATGATCCGAGGATGGTGCCCGGTTATAGCAATCTTGCAGATTACCTGCCCGACGAAGTACATTATGAACCCATGGACGTGCAGATATAAAGATACGAGTACGGGAAGCCTCTTGTCAAAGATGAAAGATCTCTATCAACGATGATGCGAAGATTGCATGATTGGTACTTGAAAATCTGAAGAGACTCTGGGGGGAGGAGTACTTTGTATGTGAAAGTTAAAAAGGAGCATGACCTCGTTGGAATTGAACTGTTGCCTGTTCCATTTGAGGAGTTCTATCAGTTTTTCAATCAATTGGCCCTCGATAAAACAACGGTCGCCTGCTACTGTCTGTAAGTAGTACTACTTCTGTCATTAAGTTTCTCTATATAGCTTAGCTCTTTCATTGCATGTATTTATAATCATCCTCACTATATTATGCAGATTGAAGATCGCCGAATTGAAGAAAAGACAAGTCGGTGATATTGGGTTCATTAACACATATCTCATAGATGCAACTCAGGTTAAATTTCATGCCGCAGCTACCGAGGCCAACTTGCTACGATCGTTCGTAATAAATGAAAACAAAGATATAATACTCTTTCCTTACAACTTCAAGTGAGTGTTACTGTCTTGTGCGTATTCGGTTTCCCTTATATATTAGTCAAGGTTATAGTAATGTAATTGATGAGTTATGCATGCGTGTGCAGTTTCCACTATATTCTCCTAGAGATTAAGCTTGAGCAGGGACTAGTAACCGTCTTAGACTCAAGACGAAAAGATCCCCAGGACTATGCAGACATGACTCAAATACTCGAGAAGTAAGTTAAATCGATCATTATCCACCATATCAGCAACTTTGTTCATTTCCTGATATATCAAGTAATTGTTTTCTTTGTCCGGCAGGGTTTGGAGAAAATTCACCAGAAAAGCTCCGGGACTGCCGAAGGAGCTGCAATTTAGACACCCGAAAGTAAGTACTATAGTAGCATTTTAAGCGCATCTACTAGTCATTCAAGCGCTAGTTTCATCAATACCATTTGGCATTCTTGCTTATCAGTTTGATTAACCTCTATTTCTTGTAAAGTGGGTGTGGCAGGAACAAGGGAATGATTTCTGTGGATACTACATTTGCGAGTCCATCCGCCACACGACCTGTGAGCGGGGCTACACTGACGAACAATATGAAGTACATAAATAACAACATTCACAATTTTATTTTATTACCATCATTTGTGTTGAGTTTCATTCATTCATATATATATATGTATTGACCCCCTTCTTTAAATTAGATGTTTCGGAAGCGGGATGAACTCCTAGCACCAGCTCGCATGCGAGCAATTCAAGAGGAATTGGCGGGATTCTTTCTTGACCACGTGATCCCTGAAGACGGAGAATTCTATGTGGACCCTGAGTCCGTATGATTATATTTGTAAGAGATAATTATTGTATATATGTAGCCGGTAGTGTCAGATAGATATACGAGAACTTGTTGTTCGACCAATCTCTCGGAGAAGGAGAGGTGGTCGATATCACTTCTCTTTGTATGCATATATGTTCATGACGATCTTCTGTTTCCTTCGTTTCCTTACTAGCTAGCTAGCATGTCTAGTCCTCTCTATACGTATGTATAGTACGTAGCGTCGACCAAGCACAGACATAAGAGAGGACACTTCTCTCTATTAATTATAGCTAGCTAACACAATATATGAAACACCTAAATTAACCCCCCAAAACCCCAACCCCCCCCCCCTTCAAAAAAAAACAAAAACCCCAGCCACAGAAATGCTGACGCGTGGATGCCTATTGGTCCCGGTGGGTGCCACCAACCGGGACCAAAGGGTCTCCTGCCTGGGCTCTGCGCACTGCCCACCTGGAGGCCCATCAGTCCCGGTTCTGGATTGAACCGGGACTAAAAGGGTCGGGGCATTAGTACCGACACTTTAGTCCTGGTTTAGGAACCGGGACTAAAGGCCCTTACGAACCGGGACTATAGGCCCTTTTTCTACCAGTGTGGCTCAATATATATAACATTTTTCTCCAATTTTTTCCATAAAAACATAGCCTGCTAGCGCATAATACAGCCTTGATTGGAGCTAACTTATGCTGTCACAATCAACCATTCTAGGCATAGAGTTGCAATTTCATGCATACAAGAAAAAATGAAGACATAGATCACAAAATTGACATGAGTTGGCCGTAATGTAGGCTTGGGAGGCATCAGGAATTGCACGCTGCACACTAAAGCCAATTACTGAGTGAGGGGTTAGGAAACTGCTGGTGCATGGGTCGCGACATGGATAACTGTGCTGACCCTACTATTACGAACCCAAATTAACACACTCCAACCTCATGAGTAGCCAAGTAGGGGTAAATGGAGCGGAAACTTTCAGCCTTTCCTGCGGACAAGAGTAAATGGTGAGGGAAAATGGAAGTGGAAATTGAAATTTGAAAAAGTGAAATGGAAATGAATTGTTTTATGCGGAAACGGAAGATGTTTTCCGATAGAACAGACGCAGAAACAGAATTTTCCATTTTGAATATGAGCACATGGGTGTTTTGCAGCCCAAAGAACACACAATTAGGCCCTACACATGGTGAGCATAATGGCGCAACTTCTATAGTGCTACTGCTACATCGAGCATGGCAGAATACGGATAGAATCCCTATTCGCAAATGGAGCACTTTACCGTCGCTCACATATCCTATTATATAGGAACGATATGTCATAATATTTGTTAATCATCTCATCAATCGAATAACTTTGTTGGTTTCTTTTTTTCAGCCTACTGTTCAAGATGTCTTTAGTTCTGGTGAACACTCCGCTTCTGCCTCCGTCGTAATATGAGTTTATGTATTTGTTTCCGAGATAGGATTTTCAGTACCTGGATGCACCTACACCCTCTATGAACAGTAAATTCAAAAAAAATTCAAAACAGTTTATGTATTTGTTTCCGAGCTAGATCATGCCCCGCGAGACAGTGCGGCGCGCTTGGTTGTGGCTCCAATCCGTCGAAGATCAAATCTCTGTGGATGTCTGCCATGTAGTTTAGGCTTCCCAACCTGACTTGACGGCCAGGGGCGTAGCTTTCGATCTACTTCAGGTGGCCAAGTGAATTGGCCCGCAGTGTGAAGCCGCCGGAGATGAAGATCTGTCCGGGGAGAAAAGTCTCACCCTGGACCTCATCGTTGTTGATGATCAAGGGAGCCATCGGGCCTAAAGGAGACGACACAGAGGAACGCTCAATGAAAGCACCAATGTCGGTGTCAAAACCGGCGGATCTCGGGTAGGAGGTCCCGAACTGTGCGTCAAGGCCAGATGGTAACAGGAGACAAGGGACACGATGTTTTTACCCAGGTTCGGGCCCTCTCGATGGAGGTAATACCCTACTCCTGCTTGGTTAATATTGATGATATGGGTAGTACAAGAGTAGATCTACCACGAGATCAAGGAGGCTAAACCCTAGAAGCTAGCCTATGGTATGATTGTTGTATATGGAGTTGATGTCCTACAGACTACAACCCTTCGGTTTATATAGACACCAGATAGGGTTAGGGTTACAGAGTCGGTTACAATCGTAGGAGATATTGAACATCCGCATCGCCAAGCTTGCCTTCCACGCCAAGGAAAGTCCCATCCGGACACGGGACGAAGTCTTCAATCTTGTATCTTCATAGTCCTGGAGTTCGGCTGGAGGTATAGTCCGGCTACCTGAACACCCCCTAATCCAGGACTCCCTCACTCACACTTATCTTAAGTCTTTTAGTAGTATCCATTAACTTGTCTATGAACTATATAGGTAACCAAGTAGTCCTTTACCGCGGACGCGGCTATTCAAATAGTTTTATACCCTGCAGGGGTGTACTTCTTCATACACGCTTTCACCACTTACCGCCATTTACACGACATGTACTCGGCAACCTTCAAGCGGAAGCCCAACGAGGGTGTCGGCCACGGCCTACCTAAACACTCAAGCCTGCTAGTCCAGGTTTATCGCCTATTCAGGTTCCATCCGCAGGGAGTCCGGCCGAGGTTTCCACATACGGCCCCGGACGATGTGAACAGGGTTCCCGAGACACCAAACGGGTGACTCGGTACACCGTGCCATGGTGTATCTACCGCAACATAGCCCACCCCTAGGGTCAGCACTACGCACGGCTGCCAACACATAACCTACAAACACCAGAAACCCAGTTCTTATGGACAGAGTACTAGGATGATTAAGAAGCCGAGAGGGTCAATTAAGGATCCCAATGCATGGTAGTAGCTGATTCTTAAAATCACACATACAGATCTCAGTTCTTATGGACGGCCTCAATGAAAAAACCCACCATGTACTCCTACATGGCCTCTCATCGATACCTTTACCAAATCATGTTCAACACATCCCTCACATTACCGACATAATCATTTCACTCTAGCCCATCACCCAGATGAACCAGACCTTACACAACTCTAAGCATAGCAGACATAGCAAGGTAGGAAACACAAACATGGCTCAATCAACTCCTACACATGCTAGTGGGTTTCATCTAGTTACTGTGGCAATGACAGGTCATGCAGAGGATAAGGGTTCAACTACCGTAGCACACAGCAGTTTGAATCGGGTTGTCTTAATGCAGTAAATAAGAGCAGAGGCGAGAACATGGGTTTGTATCGGAATGATCAATGGGTTGCTTGCCTGTTGTAGTGGTAGTAGGGTACTGCCCTTCAGACGGATACTCGGGGTTATCCTCGGAGGCAGAACCTACCACGAAAGACACACCGAACATGATCAACACATGACAATATGCAACAATATGATGCATGCTATGACATGGAAAAATGAAAGTGTCTTGGCCTAATGCAAGCTAAAACAGAAAGGAATGAGCTCATTTGAATCAAAGATTCAAATGTTAGCTCATTTAACATGGCCTTATTAGTGCATTATCTTATTCTGCTTATACAGCAAGGTTAACTTGTTTTGTCATGCATGAAACCATTACAGATGGATAGATTGAATTTTTCTGATCATTTTTCATATATAATTTGTTGGATTTGGAGCTATGGTTGATTTTCTATGATTTTTAGAAATTTTGGCTATTTTCTGGAATTTCCTATATAAGAATAATTCCAGTAATTGAATTAATGCGTCAGCATGACATAGGTGTGACGTCAGCGGGTCAACTGGGTCGGCCAGGTCTAACCTGACTGGTGGTCCCTGTCTGTCAGTGTCTCAGCTAATTAACAGGATTAGATTAGTACTAATAAACTGTTAGTGGGGCCTGGGCCCACATGTCAGTGACTAAACTAATTAAAATTAGTTAACACTAATCCTAAACTAATTAGCAGGCCGGCCCCACCTGTCATAGGCTCAGGGGGGAGTCAACCTCGGCCCACGCGTCAGTCCACGGTCAAAGGGGTCAAACTCGTCGGCGTTTAGCCGCCGGCGAGGCCAGACGCGGCGGAGGGCTCGGGTTTTGCACTCCGGCGACCAAAGGACAGCGGAGACCATCTACGTGATGCGGGGAGTGAGCCGCGTTGAGTGGTGGCAGTAGGTGGAGCTGGGGTGGCCAGAGACGACGGCGGCGAGCACGTCCGCGGCGGCCGGAGTTCGGGCGAGGTTGAACTAGTCGCTAGCAGGCACGGCGAGGGGCCTGCGGGGGTGCTACGGGCTCCTGCGAGTGCGTTGAAGATGAAGGCGTTCTCGGTTGCGACCCAACATGGCTGTGGCCATGACGGCGACGTGCGGTGGCGGCGGCGAGCTTCGGCTCCGATGGCCATGGTGGTTAGAGGACGCGGACAAGCGCGGGGAGAGGGGGAAACGGGTCAGTAGCTCACTGCGGTTGCAAGGGAGCGAACGGCGAGCTCGGGGGAGAGCTGGAGCGAGCGGGGCGGCGAGGGGGATCTCCGGCGACCGAGGTTGAAGACGAGCTCTGTGCAGCGTCTCCGGGGCGAGCGAGCGCTCGGGGATGGGTCGAGGTGAAGTAGCGGACGACGGTGGAGCTTCTTGGCACGGCGAGGCAACGAGTGGACGGCGGTGGCTGCGGTGGAGCTTGTCGGCGGAGAGGGCTGCGCTCGGCAGGGAATGGGGAGAGAGCCAGAGAGGGGGGAGAGGCCACGGGGAGAGTGGGGAGAATGAGAGGGGGACGTGGGGGAGTGCGTTGCACTCGTAGGCGCGTCCGGGGTGTCGGCGGAAGCAGGAGGTGGCCAGCATGTGGCCGCGGGCGCCGGCCACGCGCTTCTCGTCCTCCTGGCGAGAGGAGGAGGATGACTGGCAGGAGCCAGTGGACTGGGCCGAGCCGGTGGGCCAAGTGGACTGCGCCAGGTAAGTCTCTGTTCTCTCTCTCCTTTTCTGTTTTTCATTTATTCTATTATTTCTGTAACTTCAGGGCTTTATTAAAAATGCCAGGGCATTTCCAAAGATCATAAAATTAATCATGGCCACTTCTTAGAATATACCCAACAGCAGACATTTTAGTTTATGATTATTTGAGCACTTCAAATATTTTATAGCATTTAAGTGCCCAAATGCAAATACTGTAATAATTAATCCAATGACCTTATGTTGTCCTAGAAAAATGTGCACCATTTTTGTCAAAGGTTTTAACCCAAAACAAAAAGGGTGGGCTTTTTAGAAGGGCATTTCAGGTTCATTGAAAAAGTTTTTAGTAAACTCGAATTATTCCAAGGGGGGTGCTGGGGGTTCTGTCATCCCCATTTCAAATTGAAGAGAAATTTAAACATGATGCACACTCTAATGCTTGAAGTAGCTACGGTGTGACAACTCACCCCCACTCAAAAGAATCTCGTCCCAAGATTTAGGATCCTCCGGGAAGAAGGTGGGGTACTCGAGTCGAACACGATCCTCCCTTTCCCAAGTGGCCTCTTTCTCGGAATGGTGTGACCATTGAACCTTGAGAAACTTGATATTTTGGCGCCGAGTGGTACGCTCGGCTTGATCAAGGATACGAACGGGATATTCCCGATATGAGAGGTTATCTTGTAGATCAAGCATTTCGTGGTCCACTCCACGGATAGGATCCGCGAAGCAATGCTTGAGTTGAGAAACGTGGAAGACATCGTGAACTCTGGAAAGATGCGAAGGTAGTTCCAATTGGTAGGCAATTTCTCCTCGTTTGTCAAGAATGCGAAAGGGTCTGCTGTAACGAGGAGCCAATTTGCCTTTGATACCGAAATGATGGGTTCCCTTTAACAAAGTAACCCGAAGGTAAACCTTCTCGCTGACTTCATAAGTCATGAGCTTATGTTTACGATCATATTGGCTCTTTTGACGAGATTGGGCTATTTTCAATTTCTCACGAATAACGCGAACCTGCTCTTCTGCTTTCTGAATCATATCTGGGCCAAAGAGTTGTCTTTCCCCGGTTTCTGACCAGTTAAGAGGCGTTCGACATTTTCGTCCATAGAGAACTTCGAAAGGAGCTTTGCCCAAGCTAGCTTGATAACTATTGTTATAAGCAAACTCCGCGAATGGAAGGCATTTCTCCCAACCCATTCCGAATGAGATGACAGAAGCTCGGAGCATATCTTCCAGAATTTGATTGACTCGCTCTACTTGACCACTTGATTGAGGATGGAAGGCGGTGCTAAAAGAGAGACGAGTTCCCATAGCATTTTGGAAACTTTCCCAAAATCGAGAGGTGAAGAGACTTCCACGGTCTGAGTTAATTTCCAATGGGACACCATGAAGAGACACTATTTGAGAGATGTATAAATCAGCTAGCTGGCTAGCGGTGATACTCTCACGAACAGGTAGGAAATGGGCTACTTTGGAAAGACGGTCGATCACGACGAAGATGGCATTATTCCCTCTCTTGGTCCTGGGAAACCCAGTAATGAAATCCATACTGATTTTATCCCATTTCCACTCAGGAATAGCCAAAGATTGAAGGGTGCCAGCAGGCCGTTGATGCTCTGCTTTAACACAACGACAAACGTCGCAGTTAGCAATGTATTGAGCGATTTCTCTCTTCATCCTAGTCCACCAAAACCTCTGGCGTAGGTCTTGATACATTTTAGTACTACCGGGATGAATGGTGAGAGGGGAGTCATGAGCTTCCTTAAGAATCAACTGGCGTAAATGTTGTTTCTTGGGAACCACCAAGCGGTTCTCGAAGAAGACAACACCTCGCTCATGCATGGAAAAACATTTAGCAACTCCGCTAGCGATGTTTTCCTTAATCCGGGATACTCCCTTATCATACCGCTGGGCGGTTATGATCTGAACCGAAAGGTTAGGCTTTGCCACCAGGGTGGATAGAAATCCTCGAGGAACAATGTGAAGATTGAGCTTACGAAATTCCTCGTGGAGAAGTGGTTGACTTTATTGTAACATCAGGTTGTTACAATAAGATTTACGACTTAGCGCATCAGCAATGACATTGGCTTTGCCCAGGGTGTAAGTTATTGCTAAGTCGTAATCCGAGATCAACTCGACCCAACGTCTTTGCCTGAGATTCAAATCCGGTTGGGTGAAGATATATTTCAAACTTTGGTGATCGGTGAAGATCTCGCAACGATTACCGAGGAGGTAATGTCGCCAAGTTTTGAGTGCATGGACTACGGCTGCAAGCCCTAGATCATGTGTGGGATAGTTTTCCTCATATGGGTGTAATTGCCGTGAAGCATAGGCAATTACCTGACGATCTTGCATGAGTATGCAACCTAGTCCTTGTCGCGAGGTGTCACAATGGATAATAAAGTCCTTGGAGAAATCTGGTGGTACCAGTACGGGAGCAGATGTCAGGCGTCTTTTCAATTCCTGAAAGCTAAACTCGCACTGTGGGGTCCACTCAAACTTTTTATCTTTCTTGAGGAGTTCAATTAGAGGTTTAGCAACCTTGGAGAAATTCTCGATGAAGCGGCGGTAATAGCTCGCTAAGCCAAGGAAGCTCCGAACTTGCTTGACCGTCTCAGGTGGAGTCCAATCAAGGACAGCTTGAACTCGCTCGGGATTGATAGCAATACTCTTACCAGAGATTACATGGCCTAGATAGGTCACTTCTGGCAACCAAAATTCACACTTGGAGAATTTGGCATAAAGGCGATGCTCTCGAAGTTTCGTCAATACCAGCTTTAGATGTTCGGCCTGTTCCTCTTCATTCTTGGAGTAGATGAGTATGTCATCGAGGTAAACTACGATGAATTTATCCAAATACTCCATGAAGACCGAGTTCATTAACCATGAGAAGGTGGTTGGGGCATTGGTTAAACCGAAAGGCATGACGGTGTACTCGTATTGGCCATAGCGAGTAACAAAGGCCATTTTGGGAATGTCCCCGTTTCTGACTTTGATTTGATGGTAGCCCAACCTCAATTACATCTTGGAAAAGACTGAGGATCCAGCGAGCTGATCATACAGATCGTTGATCCTGGGAAGCGGATAGTTGTTCTTGATCGTGACCAAGTTGACAGGTCGGTAATCTACAACCATCCGATCTGTTCCATCCTTCTTTCTGACGAAGAGGACGGGGCAAGCCCAAGGAGAGGAACTAGGATGGATGAAACCCTTTTTCAAGGACTTATTGAGTTGGTTCTTAAGCTCGGCTAGTTCTAAGGGTGACATCTTATAGGGTCTTCTAGAAATTGGAACGGTTCCTAGAACAAGGTCTATCATGAACTCGACATCCCTGTCAGGTGGAACACCTGTCAGTTCTTCTGGAAAGACATCCGGAAAGTCTCGGACTACCAGAATATCCTCAAGGTCTGGAAGGGGGTTGGCATTTAGGGAGTAAAGCTGGCCCTTGGCCACTCGAGTTAAGACATTGACTGTCTTGCCCGATGGATGAGTAAGTTGAACAGTTCTAGTGGCACAATCAATCTTAGCATAATGAGCTGACATCCAGTCCATACCCAAAATGATGTTTATGTCCGAGGACTTGAGAGCTATTAAGGATGCAAGGAAGACAAGTCTCTCAACTAGAATTTCGTTCCCATGGGTTACTCTAGAGGTTTGCCATTTGGAACCCGGAGTTTGAATTACCATGGAAGTGGGCATGTACTCCTATATGGCCTCTCATCGATACCTTTACCAAATCATGTTCAACACATCCCTCACATTATCGACATAATCATTTCACTCTAGCCCATCACCTAGATGAACCAGACCTGACACAACTCCAAGCATAGCAGGCATAGCAAGGTAGGAAACACAAACATGGCTCAATCAACTCCTACACATGCTAGTGGGTTTCATCTAGTTACTGTGGCAATGACAGGTCATGCAGAGGATAAGGGTTCAACTACCATAGCACACAGCAGTTTGAATCGCGTTGTCTTAATGCAGTAAACAAGAGCAGAGGCGAGAACATGGGTTTGTATCGGAATGATCAATGGGTTCCTTTCCTATTGTAGTGGTAGTAGGGTACTGCCCTTCAGACGGATACTCGGGGTTATCCTCAAAGGCAGAACCTACCACGAAAGACACAATGAACATGATCAACACATGACAATATGCAAGAATATGATGCATGCTATGACATGGCAAAATGAAAGTGTCTTGGCCTAATGCAAGCTAAAATAGAAAGGAATGAGCTCATTTGAATCAAAGATTCAAATGTTAGCTCATTTAACATGGCCTTATTAGTGCATTATCTTATTCTGCTTAAACAGCAAGGTTAACTTGTTTTGTCATGCATGAAACCATTACAGATGGATAGATTGAATTTTTCTGATCATTTTTCATATATAATTTGTTGGATTTGGAGCTCTGGTTGATTTTCTATGATTTTTAGAAGTTTTGTCTATTTTCTGGAATTTCCTATATAAGAATAATTCCAGTAATTGAATTAATGCATCAGCATGACATAGGTGTGACGTCAGTGGGTCAACTGGGTCGGCCAGGTCAAACCTGACTGGTGGGCCCTGTCTGTCAGTGTCTTAGCTAATTAACAGGATTAGATTAGTACTAATAAACTGTCAGTGGGGCCTAGGCCCACATGTCAGTGACTAAACTAATTAAAATTAGTTAACACTAATCCTAAACTAATTAGTAGGCCGACACCACCTGTCATAGGCTCAGGGGGGGAGTCAACCTGGGCCCACGCGTTAGTCCACGGTCAAAGGGGTCAAACTCGCCGGCGTTTAGCCGCCGGCGAGGCCAGACGCGGCGGAGTGCTCGGGTTTTGCACTCCGGCGACCAAAAGGACGGCGGAGACCATCTACGTGATGCGGGGAGTGAGCCGCATCGAGTGGTGGCAGTAGGTGGAGCTGGGGTGGTCGGAGACGACAGTGGAGAGCACGTCCGCGGAGGCCGGAGTTCGGGTGAGGTTGAACTAGTCGCTAGAAGGCACGGCGAGGGCGTGCGACTGCGTTGAAGACGAAGACGTGCTCGGTTGCGACCCAACGTGGCTGTGGCCACGACGGCGATGTGCGGTGGCGGCGGCGAGCTTCGGCTCCGATGGCCATGGTGGTTAGAGGACGCGGACGAGCGCGGGGAGAGGGGGAAACGGGTCAGTAGCTCACTGCGGTTGCAGGGGAGCGAACGGCGAGCTCAGGGGAGAGCTGGAGCGAGCGGGGCGGCGAGGGGGATCTCCGGTGACCGAGGTTGAAGACGAGCTCGGTGCAGCGTCTCTGGGGCGAGCGAGCGCTCGGGGATGGGTCGAGGCAAAGTAGCGGACGACGGTGGAGCTTCTTGGCACGGCGAGGCAACGAGTGGACGGCGGTGGCTGCGGTGGAGCTTGTTGGCGGCGACGGCTGCGCTCGGCAGGGAATGGGGAGAGAGCCAGAGAGGGGGGCACTACTAGGGAAAAGGCTAGAAGCAGCGCGGGTTTTAGACCTATCAGTAGCGCGGGGTGGTGCGCTACTGATAAGGCTCTACAGCTAACGAATAGCAGTAGCATGCCTCCACCCACGCTATGGCTAAATCGACTTAGTAGCAGCGAGTTCCAGGAGGAGCGCTGCTGGTAATTAGTAGCAGCGCTTCTCTCTGCCCGCACTGCTACTATTATTTCATATTTTATTTCTTTTTTATTTCATGTTGTATTCGTACACCTTTACACAAATTTTCATACAACAGGAATTTACAAATTGTTTTTACATCATAATGAGTTATTACATCACGGGGTGAAAGAACCGTGTGGACTAGTTTCAAGTGGACGGACATCCACTTGAAACTAAGTCGCGGTTCTTTCACCCAATGATATAATAAATATCATCATCATCATATCATTAACAACTTATCATCATCATCATCATATCATTGGTCACTAGTCGTAATCACAAGTACTCCTGACATCTTCAACTCTAACACATTGTATCACATAATAAACATATTGTAACTCATAGGACCTACTGCATTCTCTTAGGACCTACTATATTCTCTAAGGTAAAATAGCAAAAAACAAGATAGCCCCTCGCTCTCCATTATGGAGAATGCAGATTATCCTGTCTCCAATTCTTGCCTTTCGCTTAATGTTGCTTCCAAGAACCTCCTTACGAATGTCTAAACATTTTTTCCACTCTTTGATTAGCATGTGTTCACCGGTTTCAGAAATTCGATATGCACAGGTGAGATCCATAGGATGACCTGGCTATAGGTTCAGAACTTCAAGGCGACCATTGTAATACATCAGATGAGGCACACAATCCATCGGGATTTTCTGTTGAAAAATATAGTAATAACTTCGTAGTTAGCAATGATGTACTAGTTTTCGAAGTATGCAAAAGATGCACGGATGTCGTAATAGTAAAATATCTTACCAGGGTATCTCCATAGAAGTTATCGTGGTTCAACACGTGCACTAGTGGCACATATTCACCATAATTTGGAGGAGTTCGACAATAGGTATTGTAATTCTCAAAAAAAGTACAATAAGCAATCAGATGATTTTTCTCCTTATAAGTTAATTCGGAGCGATCAGTGTAGTGGGTTTTGTCTACCATCTTCTGCACATTCTTTGAAGATTCGAAATAAGCTGTCAATGGAAATAAGTTGTCAACTATTTTGAAATAAACAATATAAATTAATTAATAACTATGTTTGAGAAACTCACATTGCGGTAGAATCGGAAGCGTATCAACAAGGACCCAAATGTCCATATTGTCTTGCTTGATGTCAGGATGACCAAGATCCATGGTGACAATCATACCCTCATAAAAACCATACATTTTGCAAAGTGCTTCCCAATTTTGACAACCAAAATGGGTTACGCTCTGAGAATTATACAGATTTACTTCAAAATCGATATCATGATGGGTCCTTAGGTGTATGTTCTTTGTTTAAAAAATTTCATGGTCTTCAAAACCCATCCTCTCCAAGACATAGCGTCTTGCATGGCATGGGATAAGCTAGTCGAATTGTAAAGGATGAAAATTAGACGTTGAAATAGTTGAAGTCATGCTTAATTACGAAAAAACACTTGTTGTTGTTGCGTACCGTTTCAACATCGAAGGTCTCCTCGAGCTTAATGCTGAAGCGCCGAACTTCGTCCAGCTCAATGAACCTGTCGCACATACCTCGATCGTCGTGGCACCAGCTGCACTCCCCCGGGAGACTGTCGCCGTCCGAGTACGACATTTCCTTCGTTCATAATTCAAAGATTAAACTTGTACAATTAAATATATGTACTAAAAAACCTAAATTAGATCATTATTTCTCAAAGAAAATCCAGGCCACTCGATATTTCCCACATTTTCTAGCACAAGTCACGCCGGAACGGAAATTAATCAACACTCCGGCAAAAGATAGGCCACTCGGAGGTGTAACCAAAACATGAAATAATAGCTTAAACTAAAAAATAACACCAAATATGGCATGTTCAACTAGTTCTATTAATTCAACTAGTTCTTACTAAATATAAACTTAGTATAAAAAGAAAAAAACTAGTTCTTCCTAAAAATGAAGTAGTTCAACTAGTTATTAATTTACTTACTATACTAGTTCAACTAAAACTTAACTAGTTCAACTAAAACTAAACTAGTTCTATTAATTCAACTAGTTCTTACTAAATATAAACTTACTATAAATAGAAAGAAACTAGCACATCTACTACTACTAATTAACATCTAACTACTACATCTACTACTAATTAACATGTACTACTGCTAATTATACATCTACTACTAATTAACATCTATCCACTACTTCTAAAAATCATTATCTATGAACCCTAAATTAGCATCTACTACTACTAAAATCATCTACTAACTAAGCAAAGAGAGAGGGGGTTGGGGAGGGGTGGGGGGCTTAAAGAGGGAGAGACGGTGGCGGGGAGGTGCTCGGCGATGGAGGGATGGCGAGGGCGGGCTCGGGATTGGGAGGGCGGCGGTCCTGGGCGGCTGGCTCGGCGGGGTCGGTCGAGGGCGGCGGTGGTGAGGTCGAGGGCGGCGACAGTGTGGTCGAGAGCGGCGGCAGTGAGGTTGAGGGCGGGCGGCGGCGGTGAGGGCGCAGGCGCGCTCGGGCTCGGGCGGCGGCGACAGGGAGTAGGGGAACAGGCCAGTGGGGGGGGGAAGGAGGACTTAGCGAAATTTTGATGCGGGGGGTGGTTAACTCGAACTAGTAGTAGCGCACGTACAGAAAACGCGCTATAGCTAACTTATCTACAGCGAGTTTTGGGAAAAACCGCTACTACTAATGGAAGAAGTTATTTCTTTTGTTTAGTAAAAACATCAAAAATATACATTGGTCATCATTGATCTTTTTGTGTATAATCTAAATAGTCAACATGAATCCTCACTATACCTGTATAGGCACAGGCGAGGATTCATATTGCAACCACAAATCATACACATATAGTTCAATGAAGACCAAGTGCTCGAGATAGGTTGAGAAGCAACATATTTAAGGTGGTAAACACTTTGTTCGCTTAGTAGTATGGGACTAAACTTAATTAGTTGCGGTCATACTTACCAGCAGCGAGTTTTGAGCAAAACCGCTGCTACTAAGTTCTTTAGCAGTAGCGCGTCCACGGGAAGGGCGCTACTACTATATCTAGCCTAGAGGCAACACCGTGGCAATTATAGTAGTAGCGCTCTTTTCACCTAGAGCGCTACCGCTACTCAGTCATTAGCAGCGCTCTTTTCTAAAGCTCGTTGCTGCTAATTAGTAGTAGCGTCTATTTTTATACCGCGCTGCTGCTAAGATTCTATGTATAAGGATTTCCCTACTAGTGGGGAGAGGCCACGGGGAGAGTGGGGAGAATGAGAGGGGGACGTGGGGTATTGTGTGGCACTCGTAGGCGCGTCCGGGGCATCGGCAGAAGCAGGAGGTGGCCGGCGTGTGGCCGCGGGCGCCGGCCACGTGCTTCTCGTCCTCCTGGCGAGAGGAGGACGACGACTGGCAGGAGCCAATGGACTGGGCCGAGCCGGTGGGCCAAGTGGGCTACGCCAGGTAAGTCTCTGTTCTCTCTATCCTTTTCTGTTTTTCATTTATTCTATTATTTCTGTAACTTCAGGGCTTTATTAAAAATGCCAAGGCATTTCCAAAAATCATAAAATTAGTCATGGCCACTGCTTAGAATATATCCAACAGCAAACATTTTAGTTTATGATTATTTGAGCATTTAAAATATTTTATAGCATTTAAATGCCCAAATGCAAATACTATAAGAATTAATCCAATGACCTTATGTTGTCCTAGAAAAATGTGCACCATTTTTGTCAAAGGTTTTAACCCAAAACAAAAAGGGTGGGCTTTTTAGAAGGGCATTTCAGGTTCATTGAAAATGTTTTTAGTAAACCCGAGTTATTCCAGGGGGGGTGCTATGGGTTCTGTCATCCCCATTTCAAATTTAAGAGAAATTTAAACATGATGCACACTCTAATGCTTGAACTAGCTAGGGTGTGACATCTACAGCATTCACTTATTGCTAATTCTTCAAGTTGACTTTTCTGCTAAGTGAATGTGATCGGACGCATCCCCCTCTATGCTAAACTCAACCCAGTCTATTCACAAATTCTTCATGGCGTTCTATTTGAAACCCGTTCAAAATCTTCATTGTGTCCATGTCAGCTGAAAAATTTGCAAAGGAAACTTCAAAATATTCTTATCTAAATTTTTGGCTTTTGTCGCTCTAACCGTTCCGCACCCCACGATGAGATTATTCTATTCACCCACGGTCTCACACGATCTCCACTTCACAGTACGTGGGTGACACATGTCACTAGGATGAGAAGGGTCAGGGGCACGTTCGTCTATTTTCCTCAGACGAACGGTTTTTCACCTCGGCTATAAATACCCCTCAACCTCCTTTGACCTCATTTACCCCGCTCGACCTCACCCCCCTCGCTTGAGCTCTCTGACCTAGCGCCGCCGCTACGATCCATCATCGCCGGTGAGGAAGAGCTTCACTGCCTCGACCTCGTCGCCATCGTACTCGCGCCGGCTGCGGAAATCTTCACTCCACCGCCGCCGTAGCTGTCTTCCGCCGCCAAGTTAGGGCGTGCAAGATCTGAATGGACGAACTTCACAACTTCAACTCCCAGTTCGTCGTGTTCTTCATCAAGGGTAAATAAAATTTATTTTTACTGCCCTTGTAAATAAAATTTATTTTTACTTCATCAAAGGTGTTTATTCTTCAACTTCCACACTCTTAAACACCACACTTGCATATGTTCTTGATTTGTTCCTCTAAGCAACATTTTTCCTCAATATTTCTCAATTGTGTGGATTTTCAATATATACAACTCTGGAACCTAAGTCAAAGACCGCTTGGTGAAATTCCTCAAGACACCCCTGGTCAAATTCCTTAAGCTTGATGCTACGTCTTGAGCTTGCGTTGGTTTTCTCCGAAGAGGAAGGGATGATGCAGCAGAGTAGCGTAAGTATTTCCCTCAGTTTTTGAGAACCAAGGTATCAATCTAGTAGGAGGCCACGCTCAAGTCCCTCATACCTGCACAAAACGATAGCTACTCGCAACCAACGCGATTAGGGGTTGTGAATCCCTTCACGGTCACTTAAGAGAGTGAGATCTGATAGATATAATATTTTTGGTATTTTTGGTATAAAGATGCAAATTAAAAAGTAAAAGCAAAGTAAAAAAGCAAAGCAAGATTAAAGTGATGGAGATTGATATGATGAGAATAGACCCGAGGGCCATAGGTTTCACTAGTGGCTTCTCTCAAGAGCATAAGTATTCTACGGTGGGTGAACAAATTACTTTTGAGCAATTAACAGAATTGAGCATAGTTATGAGAATATCTAGGCATGATCATGTATATAGGCATCACGTCCCTGACAAGTAGACCGAAATGATTCAGCATCTACTACTATTACTCCACTCATCGACCGCTATCCAGCATGCATCTAGAGTATTAAGTTGAAAACAGAGTAACGCCTTAAGAAAGATGACATGATGTAGAGAGATAAATTCATGCAATATGAAATAAACCCCATCTTGTTATCCTCGATGGCAATGATACAATACGTGCCTTGCTGCCCCTTCTGTCACTGGGTAAGGACACCGCAAGATCGAACCCAAAGCTAAGCACTTCTCCCATGGCAAGAACTACCAATCTAGTTGGCCAAACCAAACGGATAATTCGAAGAGACTTGCAAAGATAACCAATCATACATAAAAGAATTCAGAGAAGATTCAAATATTATTCATAGATAGACTTGATCATAAACCCACAATTCATCGGTCTCAACAAACACACCGCAAAAAGAAGATTACATCGAATAGATATCCACAAGAGAGGGGGAGAACTTTGTATTGAGATTCAAAGAGAGAGAAGAAGCCATCTAGCTACTAACTATGGACCCGAAGGTCTGAGGTAAACTACTCACACTTCATCGGAGAGGCTAGGATGATGTAGAAGCCCTGCGTGATGACGGCCCGCTTCCGGCGGAGCTCCGGAACAGGACCCAAGATGGGATCTCGTGGATACAGAAAGTTGCGGCGGTGGAATTAGGTTTTTGGCTCCTGTTCTGATCGTTTGGGGGTACGTGTGTATATATAGAAGGAAGAAGTACGCCGGAGGAGCACCGAGGGGCCCATGAGGCAGGGGGCGCGCCCCCCACCCTCGTGACCGCCTCTTTTGTTCCTTGGAGCAGGGTCCAAGTCTCCTGGATCACGTTCGGTGAGAAAATCACTTTCCTGAAGGTTTTATTACCTTTGGACTCCGTTTGATATTCCGTTTCTTCGAAACACTGAAATATGCAAAAACAACAATTCTGGGCTGGGCCTCCGATTAATCGGTTAGTCCCAAAAATAATATAAAAGTGGAAAATAAAGCCCAATATAGTCCAAAACAGTAGATAATATAGCATGGAGCAATCAATAATTATAGATACGTTGGAGACGTATCAGGCATCCCCAAGCTTAATTCCTGCTCGTCCTCGAGTAGGCAAATGATAAAAAGAGAATTTTTGATGCGGAGTGCTACTTGGCATAATTTCAATGCAAGTCTCCTTAATTGTGGTATGAATATTTAGATTCGAAAGATTCAAGAAAAAGTTTATATTGACATAAAAAATAATAATACTTCAAGCATACTAATAAAGCAATTATGTCTTCTCAAATAACATGGCCAAAGAAAGTTATCCCTACAAAATCATATAGTCTGGCTATGCTCTATATTCACCACACAAAATATTTAAATCATGCACAACCCCGATGACAAGCCAAGCAATTGTTTCATAGTCTAACTTTTTCAAAACTTTTTCAATCTTCACGCAATACATGAGCATGAGCCATGGACATAGCACTATAGGTGGAATAGAATGGTGGTTGTGGAGAAGACAAAAAGGAGAAGATAGTCTCACATCAACTAGGCGTATCAACGGGCTATGGAGATGCCCATCAATAGATATCAATGTGATTGAGTAGGGATTGCCATGCAACGGATGCACTAGAGCTATAAGTATATGAAAGCTCAAAAAGAAACTAAGTGGGTGTGCATCCAACTTGCTTGCTCATGAAGACCTAGGGCAATTTGAGGAAGCCCATCATCGGAATATACAAGCCAAGTTCTATAATGAAAAATTCCCACTAGTATATGTAAGTGATAACATGAGAGACTCTCTACTATGAAGATCATGGTGCTACTTTGAAGCACAAGTGTGGTAAAAGGATAGTAACATTGTCCCTTCTCTCTTTTTCTCTCATCAATTTTTTTATTTGGGTCTTTTCTCCTTTTTTATGGCCTCTTTTTATTTGGGCTTCTTTGGCCTCTTTTTTTCGTCTGGAGTCTCATCCCGACTTATGGGGGAATCATAGTCTCCATCTTTCTTTCCTCACTGGGAATATTCTCTAATAATTATGATCATCAAACTTTTATTTTTCTTACAACTCAATACTTAGAACAAAATATGACTCTATATTAATGCCTCCGGCGGTGTACCGGGATATGCAATATGACAATGATGGAGTGTGTCATGGTAAACGGAACGGTGGAATGTTGCATGGCAATATATCTCGGAATGGCTATGGAAATGCCATAATAGGTAGGTATGGTGGCTGTTTTGAGGAAGGTATATGGTAGGTGTATGATACCGGCGAAAAGTGTGCAGTATTAGAGAGGCTAGCAAAGGTGGAAGGGTGAGAGTGCGTATAATCCATGGACTCAACATTAGTCATAAGGAACTCATATACTTATTGCAAAAATCTAGAAGTTATCAAAGCAAAGTATTATGCGCATGCTCCTAGGGGGATAGATTGGTAGGAAAAGACCATCGCTCGTCCCCGACCGCCACTCATAAGGAAGACAATCAATAAATAAATCATACTCCGACTTCATCACATAACGGTTCACCATACGTGCATGCTACAAGAATCACAAACTTTAACACAAGTATTCTTTAAATTCACAACTACTCAACTAGCATGACTTTAATATAATCACCTCCATATCTCAAAACAATTATCATGCTTCAATCTTTTCTTAGTATTCAACACACTCAAAAGAAAGTTTCACAAATCTTGAATACCAAGCATATTATTATTAAGCAAATTACCATGCTATTAAGAGACTCTCAAAATAATTTAAGTGAAGCATGAGAGATCAATAGTTTCTTTAAAACAAATCCACCACCGTACTCTAAAAGATATAAGTGAAGTACATAGAGCAAAATTATAATGCTCAAAAGATATAAGTGAAGCACATAGAGCAAAACTACTTAGCTCAAAAGATATAAGTGAAGCACATAGAGCAAAACTACTTAGCTCAAAAGATATAAGTGAAGCACGTAGAGTACTCTATCAAATTTTAATTCATGTATGGATCTCTCAAAAGGTGTGTACAGCAAGGATGATTGTGGCATACTAAGACACAAAAACACAAATAATACAGGACGCTCCAAGCAAAACACATATCATGTTGGTGCATAAAAATATAGCTCCAAGTAAATTACCGATGGAAGTGGACGAAAGAGGGGATACCTTCCGGGGCATCCCCCAGCTTTGACTTTTTGGTGTCCTTGGATTATCTTGGGGGTGCCATGGGAATCCCCAAGCTTAGGCTCTTGCCACTCCTTGTTCCATGATCCATCAAAAGAATTCACCCAAAACATGAAAACTTCACAACACAAAACTCAAAATAGAAAACTCGTGAGCTCCGTTAGCGAAAGAAAACAAAAGACCACTTCAAGGTACTGTAATGAACTCATTCTTTATTTATATTGGTGTTAAACCTAATGTATTCCAACTTCTTTATAGATTATAAACTATTTTACTAGCCATAGATTCATCAAAATAAGCAAACAACACACGAAAAAACAGAATCTGTCAAAAACAGAACAGTCTCTAGTAATCTGTAGCTACCTCAGGATATGGAACTCCAACAATTGTAAAATAAATTTCTGGACGTGAGGAATTTATCTATTAATCATCTTCAAAAAAGAATTAACTAAATAGCACTCTTCAAATAAAAATGAAAGCAGTTCTCATGAGCGCTAAAGTTTCTGTTTTTTACAGCAAGTTCAACAAGACTTTCCCCAAGTCTTCCCAACGGTTCTACTTGGCACAAACACTAATTAAACACAAAAAACACAACCAAAACAGAGGCTAAATAATTTATTTATTACTAAACAGGAGAAAAAAGCAAGGAATAAAAATAAAATTGGGTTTCCTCCCAACAAGCGCTATCGTTTAACGCCCCTGGCTAGGCATGAAAGCGAGGATAGATCTAGGTATTGTCATCTTTGGTAGGCAATCCATAAGTGGCTCTCATGATAGTTTCATATGGCAATTTTATTTTCTTTCTAGGAAAGTGTTCCATGCCCTTTTTAATGGAAATTGAAATCTAATATTTCCTTCCTTCATATCAATAATCGCACCAACCGTTCTAAGGAAAGGTCTACCAAAAATAATAGGGCAAGAAGGATTGCAATCTATATCAAGAACAATGAAATCTACGGGCACATAATTCCTATTTGCAACAATAAGAACATCATTAATCCTTTCCATATGTTTCTTAATAGTGGAATCCGCAAGATGCAAGTTTAGAGAGCAATCATCAAAATTACGGAAATCTAGCAAATCACACAAAGTCTTGGGAATAGTAGAGTCACTAGCACTCATGATCGTTAATTTTAATTTTAATAGTTGGTTCCCACTCATCATAGAGTTTTATAGGGATATAAACTTTCAACTCAAGTTTTTCTTCCTAAGATTGCATCAAGGCATCAACAATATGTTCGGTGAAGGCTTTATTTTGACTATAAGCATGTGGAGAATTTAGAACGGATTGCAACAAGGAAATAAAATCAATTAAAGAACAACTTTCATAATTAAATTCCTTGAAATCCAATATAGTGGGTTTAGTAACATCTAGATTTTTATTTCTTTCAATCCCAGTTTCATCAATTTCATCATTAATATCTAAATACTCCGAATTTTTAGAACGCCTTCTAGGTAAAGGAAGATCATATTCATTTTCATCAAGATTAATATTGCAAAACAAAGATTTAATAGGGGACACATCAATAACTTTTAGATCTTCATCTTGATTTTCATAGGAATTGGAGGAACATGCTTTAATAAAGGCATCTTTGGAAGCACGTATCCTAGCGGTTCTTTCCTTGCACTCATCAATGGAAATTCTCATGGCTTTGAGAGACTCATTGATATCATGCTTAGGAGGAATAGATCTAAGCTTTAAAGAATCAACCTCAAGAGAAATTCTATCAACGTTTCTAGCCAAATCATCAACTTTAAGCAATTTCTCTTCAAGCAAAGCATTAATATTCTTTTGTGAATTCATAAACTCTTTAACACTATTCTCAAATTCAGAGGGCATCTTATTATAATTTCCATATGAGTTGTTGTAGGAATTCCCATAATTATTAGAAGGATTACTAGGATATGGCCTAGGATTAAAATTCCCTCTATAAGCATTGTTACCAAAATTATTCCTACCAACAAAATTCACATCCATATATTCATTGTTATTCTCAATCAAAGTGGACAAAGGCATATCATTAGGATCAGAAGAGACACTCTTAGTAGCAAATAATTTCATAAGTTCTTCCATCTTTCCACTCAACACATTGATTTCTTCTATCGCATGCACTTTTTTATTAGAAGATCTTTCAGTATGCCATTGAGAATAATTAACCATAATATTATCTAGGAGTTTAGTAGCATCTCCTAAAAGATTTCTAGAAGTGATTTCCATAAAAGTGCCTCCCGCGGCCGAATCTAAAAGATTTCTAGAAGCAAAATTCAATCCGGCATAAAAATTTTGTATGATCATCCAAAAATTCAAACCATGAGTAGGGCAATTAGGTATCATTAATTTCATTCTCTCCCAAGCTTGTGCAACATGTTCATGATCAAGTTGTTTAAAGTTCATAATATCGTTTCTAAGAGAGATGATCTTAGCGGGAGGAAAATACTTTGAGATAAAAGCATCTTTGCACTTGTTCCATGAATCAATACTATTCTTAGGCAAAGACGAAAACCAAGCTTTAGCACGATCTCTAAGCGAAAAAGAAATAGCTTCAATCTAACGACATCATTATTGACATCTTTTTTCTTTTGCATATCACATAAATCAATGAAGCTATTCAGATGAGTAGCGGCATCTTCACTAGGAAGGCCAGTGAATTGATCTTTCATAACAAGATTCAACAAAGCAGTATTAATTTCACAAGATTCAGCATCATTAAGAGGAGCAATCGGAGTGCTAAGGAAATCATTATTATTGGTATTGGTGAAGTCACACAATTTAGTAGTATCTTGAGCCATCGCGACAAACAAGCAAACTAGCACACGAGCAAACAAGAGCAAAGGGGCAAAAGAGGTAAATAGAGAGGGAGGATAGAGAGAGAGAGAGAGGGCAAATAAAACGGCAAGGGTGAATTGGGGGGAGAGGAAAACGAGAGGCAAATTGCAAATAATGTAGAGCGAGAGATAGAGATTGTGATAGGTACTTGGTATGTTGACTTTGTGCGTAGACTCCCCGGCAACGGCGCCAGAAATCCTTCTTGCTACGTCTTGAGCTTGCGTTTGTTTCCCCCGAAGAGGAAGGGATGATGCCGCAGAGTAGCGTAAGTATTTCCCTCAGTTTTTAAGAACCAAGGTATCAATCCAGTAGGAGGCCACGCTCAAGTCCCTCGTACCTGCACAAAATGATAGCTACTCGCAACCAACGCGATTAGGGGTTGTCAATCCCTTCATGGTCACTTACGAGAGTGAGATCTGATAGATATAATATTTTTGGTATTTTTGGTATAAAGATGCAAAGTAAAAATTAAAAGCAAAGTAGAAAGCAAAGCAAGATTAAAGTGATGGAGATTGATATGATGAGAATAGACCCGGGGGCCATAGGTTTCACTAGTGGCTTCTCTCAAGAGCATAAGTATTCTACGGTAGGTGAACAAATTACTGTTGAGCAATTGACAGAATTGAGCATAGTTATGAGAATATCTAGGCATGAGCATGTATATAGGCATCACATCTGTGACAATTAGACTGAAACGATTCTGCATCTACTACTATTACTCCACTCATCGACCGCTATCCAGCATGCATCTAGAGTATTAAGTTAAAAACAGAGTAACGCCTTAAGCAAGATGACATGATGTAGAGAGATAAATTCATGCAATATGAAATAAACCCCATTGAGGGAGTCCTGGATTAGGGGGTGTTCGGGTGGCCGGACTATACCTTCAGCCGGACTCTTGGACTGTGAAGATACAAGATTGAAGACTTCGTCCCATGTCCGGATGGGACTTTCCTTGGCGTGGAAGGCAAGCTTGGCGATGCGGATATTCAAGATCTCCTACCATTGTAACGGACTCTATGTAACCCTAACCCTATTCGGTGTCTATATAAACCGGAGGGTTGTAGTCCGTAGGCAATCAACTCCATATACAACAATCATACCATAGGCTAGCTTCTAGGGTTTAGCCTCCTTGATCTCGTGGTAGATCTACTCTTGTACTACCCATATCATCAATATTAATCAAGCAGGACGTAGGGTTTTACCTCCATCAAGAGGGCCCGAACCTTTGTAAAACATCGTGTTCCCTGCCTCATGTTACCATCCGGCCTAGACGCACAGTTCGGGACCCCCTACCCGAGATCCGCCGGTTTTGACACCGACATTGGTGCTTTCATTGAGAGTTCCTCTGTGTCGTTGCCATTAGGCCCGATGGCTCCTTTGATCATCAACAACGATGCGGTCCAGGGTGATACTTTTCTCCCCGGACAGATCTTCGTCTTCGGCGGCTTCGCTCTGCGGGCCAATTCTCTCGGCCACCTGGAGCAGATCGAAAGCTACGCGCCTGGCCATCAAGTCAGGTTTGTAAGCTTAAACTACACGGCTGACATCCGCGGAGACTTGATCTTCGAACGGTTCGATCCACGGCCAAGCGCGTCGCACTACCTCGAGGGGCATGATCTAGCTCTGCCCCCGGACAGTGTCCTGGAGGCCGCACACGCATCGGTTCCGACCCCTAACTCGGAGCCTATTGCGCCAATCGAGGATGATCGGTTGGACGTCACCTCGGGGGCTGCGATCCCAAAAGCGATCGAGCCGAACGCTAGCCCCGCACTCTGTACGACCCGTGACTCCGAGGACCCGGACTCCTCCCCGGACTCCGAACCCCCCGCGCCCCTGCCAATCGAACCCGATAGGGCGCCGATAATGGATTTCACCGCCACATGCATCTTTCAGCACTCGCCTTTTGGCGATATCCTGAATTCTCTCAAGTCTCTCTCTTTATCAGGAGAGCCCTGGACGAACTGCGGTCAGCGAGGATGGGATAGGGACGATGAAGAAATTCAAAGCCCACCCACCACCCACTTGGTAGCCACGGTCGACAATTTAAACGACGTGCTCAACTTAGACTCCGGAGACATCGACAGCATGGATGACGATGCAGGAGATACCGATGAACCAACGCCCATAGGGCATTGGACAGCACCTCATCTCACGATGTGTACATGGTGGATACCCCTAAAGGAAGCGACAACAAGGAAAAAGGGGATGGAACGGGAGATCGACCCCCCGAAAAGCAATCAAAGCGTCAGCGTAAACGCCGACCCAAGCCCCGCCTCGATAAAAACCCAGCCATAAAGCAGGACGAGCCGGTAGACGACGAGCAGGCCTTAGAGCAACCGTCCGAACAGGGCAACACGGATAGAGAAACCGAACATCCCTCCTCCAGCGAAAACGGCATTCCGGACGACCTCACGCCAGATAAACCCATGGAGCAGAAGAATCTCCAGGAGAGGCTCGTTGCAACTACACACAACCTAAAAAAGCAGAAGCGGAAGTTAAAAACAGCGGAAGATGCACTCTAGGATTAGATGGAGCAAAGTAATCAATACCGCAGATAAATACGGCGACAGTCGCCGCACTAAAAGCTATCCGAAAAGAAAGCTACTGCCTGAATTCGACGAAGAGGCCCTAGAGCCCTCACATTCAAAAAATGAGAAAGCCACACGGTCAGATAGACGATCCCATAAAGCGGCAAGCGGCGCCGCACCTAAATCTGCATGCAACCCACTTAAGGATTCGCATCATGGCCCAGTCAGGTCCATTTATGGGCCAAGAAAGCAAGCTCTCATAAGCAGTGCTATGAAGCCATAATCAAAATCCGGCACACCCAAATACAGGGGCACCGCACACCCCCTATGTTTCACCGATGAGGTCCTGGACTATGAATTTCCAGAGGGATTCAAACCCATAAACATAGAGGCATATGATGGAACAACAGACCCTGGAGTCTGGATTGAGGATTATATCCTCCACATACACATGGCTAGAGGAGATGATCTCCACGCCATAAAATATTTACCCCTTAAGCTTAAAGGGACAGCCCGACATTGGCTTAAAAGCCTTCCTGAAAACACAATTGGAAGTTGGGAAGAGCTCGAGGATGCTTTCCGAGCAAATTTTCAAGGGACCTATGTCCGCCCTCCGGATGCAGACGATCTTAGTCACATAACTCAACAGCCCGGAGAATCAGCTCGGCAGTTCTGTAATAGATTCCTCACTAAAAAGAATCAGATAGTCGACTGTCCGGACGCCAAAGCCTTAGCAACTTTCAGGCATAACGTCCGAGACGAATGGCTTGCCAGACACCTCGGCCAAGAAAAGCCAAGAACAATGGCCGCACTAACAAGCCTCATGACCCGCTTTTTTGCAGGAGAGGACAGCTAGTTGGCAAGGTGCAGCCCCAGCGACCCAAAAGTACATCCGAAACTAGGGATGGAAACGGAAAACCGCGACGCAACAAGGACCGTCGCCGGACTAAGGAAAAAAGTCCGAAGAGCACGGCAGTCAATGCCGGATTCAAAGGTTCACGACAAAATCAGACAAAACCACCCCTCCAGGATAACAGGGACGATCCATCCAACTTAAATAAAATCCTGGACAGGATATGTCAGATACACACTACTCCTGGGAAGCCTGCTAACCATACCCACAAAGATTGTTGGGTTTTCAAACAATCCGGCAGACTCAATGCCGAACACAAGGGGCTCGACACACCAAGTGAAGACAAGGACGAACCCCAAAAGCAGAGCACCAGGAAACAAAAGAACTTCCCACAAGAAGTAAAAACAGTGAACTTACTTCACATAACAAAACGTGCGGCGCCCATAAAGGTACGCACCACACGGCCTATCCCCAAAGGGGTCCCGCCACTACTTGTCAAAACCAATCATCTTCGATCAGCTAGATTATTCTAGAAATATCAAGAATGCTGGCTGGACTGCCTTGATACTCGATCCAATAATTGGCGGACTCCGGTTTTCAAATGTCCTTATGGACGGCGGCAGTGGACTAAACCTGATATATCAGGATACAATCCATCACATGGGGATAGACCCAGCAAGAATCCGCCGCAGCAAAACCTCCTTTCAAGGGGTAACACCTGGTCCGGACACCCATTGTATGGGTTTTCTCCGGCTCGAAGTTATATTCGGCTCTGCCGTTAACTTCCGCCGCGAAAAGCTGACCTTCCATATTGTCCTGTTCTGAAGTCGCTATCAAGCACTACTAGGACGCGAAGCTTTCACCCGCTTTAACGCAATACCACATTATGCATCTCTCACTCTTAAGATGCCCGGTCCACAAGGCATCATCTCTTTGAATGGGAAGCAATAAAGTGCACCTCCCCAAGCGGAGGACTGTGCGGCCGCTTTGACAGCCCCACAGTAAAATGGCCTCACCGGCCAAAAAACTTCGAAATAGGACATTAAAGACCACGAACGCGGATAGACGAGTTCGGGACAAAATCATCATTGATGCAGGCTTAGTGGCCATATACCCCCACTAGGGGCTCCATGCATATACAATAAGAGACAATAAAGCTCAATTTTATATATTTTACTCTATACTTTGTTTGTTTTAAACTTTTGTTCGACACGACCCGTTTTCAACTCAGTTCCTCTCTTTTACAAATGAATGTCGAGCGGCGCCCGTCCAGGATACGGCACAACGGAGACACAGGCGCAGACGTGCAGTAGGGACCCGTCCTAAAGGATTCTTTTTTGATTAAGACCCTGCGTAAACCTTTTTTAGTGTCTCTTGTTGATACACATCCCCTGGTTTTTCTGATATAACCAAAGGAGGAGGCTGGCGTCTTGGCATGTGGCCACGTCAGAATTTTTGCACGTACCTGGACACTAGGGGCTTTTTTAAAAAAGAGTGTTGTTTTGCCCGCACTCATAAAGACCGAACACCTTAGGGAGTGTTCAGCGTCGCGAGTTTTGGCATTATATGCATCAGCTCCGAATCATGTCTTTGGTCAAATGTTGGGTTGCCTGGCTCCTGAGTTCAGCTACCTTACGTTCCGCTCTATCGGCTAAGGTAGCACCAGGAGAACTATTGTGATTGTGCCCTGGTTCAGCCGGGCGAGCACCTCAGTAGAGAAAGCCGAAAACTGACTATCATGATGTAGCGTGAGACTGGTCAGCCACTCGATGACCTATCGGAATCTATCGGATTCCTCTGCTTTAACGAAGGGTCGCTTCCTGGTCAGGCACATATGCGCCCCAAACTCGGGCGAGCGCAGTCGCCACCAAGAGGCTACCTAAATAGTCTCACTATCAAGCTCCTATGGCTAAGTGAAAGTGTGAAAGCATTATAGTCCGGTTGCTTGGCCCGCTGCGCTATCACCTCCTTTGTAGGACCAAGACGTTGGGTTAAGTGTGAAAATGCGTCTTCTGTGAGCACCCCCACACTATGTGCATGGGGGCTGAAGCCAACGACTGCCATCTTTCAGATTTTGTATATATATATATCTTAAAACGGCCGCACAGGAGGTGTCCCCAATACTTGAAGGCACAAGTATAAAAAGGCCACTACAGTTTATCAAAATATTACTTTATAATTACATATGCTATCATAACATAGCATCTTTCGAGCACTGCGTCTCTATTACACGAGCGCCTTCAAGGACTTCCTGAAAATAGTGCTCGGAGGGTACTCGGCTTTTGTTCGAAGCTCGGGACGCAACAACGGTGGTCTCCATCTCTGCCCAGTATGTCTTGACACGGGCAAGAGCCATCCTTGCGCCCTCTATGCATGCTGACCTCTTCATTGCATTAATACGCGGCACCGCGTCAAGGAATTGCTGCACCAAGCTGAAATAACTCTTCGGCTCTGATCTCCCCGGCCACAGATGACCCATGACGTACTTCATGGCGAGTCCGGACAACCTATTCAGTTCGGCCCATTGAGCCAAACGATCGTCCACTGCCAGTGGACGCTCTGGATTGTGAAACTGCGACCAGAAAAGCTTTTCCACTTCGCAATCTTTCTGATCTCGAAAGTGTTTGGTCTCATCAGCAGCACTCGCTGCCAAATCCAGATAGGTATCCTCCACACTCCACATCCGGTCCAACGGAGCAAACTTCGGATCACAAAATTTCCTTCGCAGCATAAAGGACTTTCCAGCCACAATCTGTTCGGCCTGACGCAGCTCCTCCTTCGCAGCTCTCATCGCAGAGTGCGCGTCCTTGGCATTGGCAACGGCCTTCTCTAAGTCCGTCTGTTTCGCCTGGTCTTCTTTCTCAAGAAGTCAGCAACGGTCTGCAGCACTCTTTAACTTTTCGGCCATCTCGACCATCTCTTCCTTGCTTCGGCAATGAGCAGCCTGTTCGGCTCTCAGCTCTTCAAGGGCTTTCTTGGCAGCCGCATCACTTTCTCTGGCTTGTTCTTTAGCTCAAGCAAGTTCTGCCCTAAGACTCTCCACGTCGGTCGCACCATCTGCGTCAAGCACACACATTGTAAGACACTGGCATAAAACTCTTCTTACCTGATGCCGCCCGAGGAATCACATACCTTGAGCCTCATCAAGCCGGTTGCTAACAAGCGCGATGTCTGCATCTGCCACGTCCAGTTGCCGCTTTAGTTCGGCAAAATCATCAGTTCAGCTCGATTGTGGACACCCTGCCGCCTACATTCAAAGGCGACATCTTAGACCTGGGATTATGATCCTTCGCGTGCCGTCATTTCTTGACGACGCGCAGAGTCTCAGGGGCTACTATCTACACAGGGCGCATCTTATTCATGCGCAACTGACTAAAGTGTGCATTATCTAATGTACCTCAAAACCCATCAGTAAACTTTTGACGGCCTCATGCAATCCGCTCTCTGCGGATGAGATCCTTTAAATCACCGTGCCCATCAATGCATGGTGCTCCTCCGAGATAGAAGCTCGCCCCAGAAGAATCTTTAGCTCCTCCGGCCGAGCACCAGACGTTGCCGGACTTGTCCCACGACCTCTTTCGAAGGCCGGACGCGGAGAACCTCGGGGGGCCACATAGCTATTGTCAGGACCCCGACTCGATGTCACATCGATCTAGCTGGTAACACCTCATATCACTTTGCAGCCTCACGCACGGTATCCCCACGGGTGTCGTCTTACCTTTTCCCGGGACCGTTTGCGCCTTTTGGCTCGCGTATATGAAAGTGTCGCTAGCATCCATATGATAAAGAGCCCGGGCTGACATGACTAGTCGTAAACCCAAAGTGGCACAGACTTACAGGGACAGGCATCCATGACCCAGCTTCGAACGTGTCGGTCATCAGCAGGTGGGTCCGGGCTGTAGCACTGGGCTAGCAGGACTCCGGTAAACCGGGCTGTAGCGGGCTAACAGGACTCCGGTACTCAAAGCGTGACATTTCCCCGAAGGGACAGACACAGGAACGAAGAAGGACACATGCCGGCCAGCCTAAGTGTTCCAGAGCAGTAGCAAGCTACCATGGCTCAGCGGTAACACTAGGAGACATTTCCCGGTAAGAGAGGCTACTAAAGATAAACAACTAGATAGTCAGATCCCACACATACCAAGCATTTCAATCGTACACACAATATGCTCGATATGTGCAAATACAACGAAGCATCACAACATGACTCTATGACACAAGTACTTTATTTAAGGCTCAGTGAGCCATACATAACATACACACAAAGGTACGGGTCTCACGACCCAACATACAAGTCATACAATCATACAAGCCAGCAGCGGAAGTAACTTGTCTGAGTACAGACAACTAGTAAAATAAAAGAGGCTTGGAAAGCCTCTGACTATACTATGTGGTCCTTCACAAGCTCAGGGTCACCACCTGGGTCTTTAGCCTACTCGTTGATGTCAACGTCTACATAGAACCCATCAGAAGGGGTTGCAGCGTCTTTTGTAAAAATGTAGATTATAGCAACATGAGTACAAAGGTACTCAGCAAGACTTACATCAGATCCTACATACATGCATAGTATCAAGAAGGGTTGGTGGAGTTATTGCAGCAAGCCAGCTTTGACTCTTGGCTAGGCTATCCTACGATACTTCAACTTGAAATAGTTTTGCGCACACGAGTCCACTATTCACCACTTCAATACACTACCGAGGATCCACCTCCGTCCTCCTACGGAGGAGCCATCCTCGGCACTCACACTTATCTTGAGGCTTTTAGTAGTTTCCATTTACTTGTCTATGAACTGTATAGGCAACCAAGTAGTCCTTTACCGCGGACGCGGCTATTCGAATAGATCATGTTAACCCTGCAGGGGGTACTTCTTCATACACGCTCTCACCACTTACCGTCGTTTACACGACATGTACTCGGCAACCTTCAAGCGGAAGCCCAACGTGGGTGTCGGCCACGACCTACCTAATCACCTAAGCCTCCAGTCCAGGTTTATCGCCTATTCAGGTTCCATCCGCAGGGAGTCCGGCCGAGGTTTCCCATACGGCCCCGAACGATGTGAACAGGGTTCCCGAGATACCTAACGGGTATTCGGTACACCCGGCCACGTACCTACCGCATCACAGCCCACCCCTACGGTCAGCGCTGTCCACGGCCTCCAGTAGGCTACAAACACCAGAAACTACTTGCAACTCCTGGACGGAGAACTAGGGTGAATAAGAAGTCGAGAGGGTCCATTGGTTTCGGGCCCAATGCATGGTAGTAGCTGATTCTTAAATCACACATACAGATCTCAGTGCTTAAGGTCGGCTTCAATGAAACAACCCACCATGTACTCCTACATGGCCTCTCATCGATACCTTTACCAAAACGTGTTCACCACACCACTCTCATTACCGACATAATCATTTCACTCTAGCCCATCACCCAGATGAACCAGACCTGACACGACTCTAAGCATAGCAGGCATAGCAAGGTAGGAACAACACATACATATGGCTCAATCAACTCCTACACATGCTAGTGGGTTTCATCTAGTTACTGTGGCAATGACAGGTCATGCAGAGGAAATGGGTTCAACTACCGTAGCACACAGCAGTTTGAATCGCGTTGTCTTAATGCAGTAAAAGAGAGCAGGAGCGAGAACATGGGATTGTATCGATATGATCAAATGGTTGGTTGCTTGCCTGATGGTTCGATGCACGGATACGGTTCTTCGTTAGGGTAGTCACGGTACTCCTCGGGGACAGATCCTGTCGTAAAGGATAACGATACACAGGCATCACCAAACAATGTGCAACAATATGATGCATGCATGAAACATGGCAATATGAGTGTGTTGGGCTAATGCAACTAAAGCCAGAAGGGTTTGAACAAATTTGAGTCAAAGATTCAAATTTCAATTTCAAATATGGCCTTTTAAAGTGCTTTTCCTTGTTCTGATTAAAACATCCATTTAACTTGTTGGATCATGCATGAAAATAGTACAGATGGATAGATTGGATTTTTCTGATCATTTTTCATATATAATTTGTCCAATTTGGAGTTACAGAATAAAAGTTATGAATTTTTGAAGTTTAATTAATATTCTGGAATTTCCTGATTTAATTTAAATCCAGAAATATCATTTACTGCGTCAGCCTGACGTCACAGTGACATCAGCAGGTCAACAGGGCTGGCTCGGGTCAAACCTGACGTGTGGGGTCCACACGTCAGTGACACAGGGGCTAATCCCGTGTTGACCCGGGCTGGTTAGCTTTGACTAAGCCCTGGGGCCCACTTGTCAGCGTCAGTAGGTGGTGGTTTAGTGGCTAATTAACTAGGCCATGTCAGCTCGCCGGAGTTCTGGCCGGCGGCGACCATCAGTGCGGCGGCGATAGTGGTTTTGGTCGTTTCGGCCACCAAATGAACCGCGGAGGCCACCGGAGTGAAGCTGAGGACGACCCGCGGCTCTTGGCGGAGTCCGTTGGGGTCGGGGTGGCCGGAGTCGACGGCGGCGAGCTCGGCTGCGGCGGCCGGGGTTCGGTCGTGCACGGGAACGGTGTTGCAGGGTGTTAGGGGGGGTGTTGGAGCGTGCTACGTGCTCCTAGTGAGATGTGGAGCACGATGGCGTGCTCGGTTGGGCGCTACGGCGATCGTGGCCACGACGGCGACATCGCCGGCGGCGTGAAGCTTTCGGCCGCGGTGGGGCTAGGGCCTAGGGGTCGGGAGAGAGCAGGGGAGAAGGGGGAAACGGTGGCGTAGCTCACCGCGGTTGCAGTGGGCGTCGAAGCGGGCTCGGGGACGCGTCGGAGACGACGAATTTGACGGCGACGGTGGTCGGAGTCCGAAGAGGGGAACGGCGACGTGGCGGCGATGCAGGGCTTCCGGGGACCCGTGGAGCGGTGGGGAGGAAGAAGGAGTCGAGGCGGAGCTTCTGAGCTGGTCGGGGAAGCGAGGGGTGGTCGGAGACGGTGGCTAAGGCGAACGGCGGCGACGGTGAGCTTCGGCCGTGAGAGAGGGAGAGTGAGGGAGAGGAAGGAGAGAGTGAATGGGGTGTCGGCGAGGTCGGGGCGACGACCAGAAGACGATCCACGCGGCGCAACGGCGACCAGGGCGATGCAGAGAGGCTGGGTGGTGCGTGGCGAGCTCGGGCGCGCCATGCTCACCTCCCTGCCTGCTCTGGCGAGGGGAAGCAGCTGGCTGGCACGGGCCAGCACAGTGCTGGGCCGGCTGGGCTGGGCCGCACAGGTAAGTCTTCCCCTTTCTTTATTTTCTGTTTTTATTTAATATAACTGCGACTTTGTTGAATTAAATAAAATACCTAGGCAACTCCAAAAATCACCAAACTACTCCTGGTCCATAGTTGGATTATTTCCAACATGAAACATTTTAGTTTGGAGATATTTGAGCATTTAAATATTTTATATAATTTTAAATGCCCAAATTCAAATAGTTATGATTTAATTCAAAACCCTAGGATGGCCTAGGAAAATGTGCACCACTTTTGGCAGAGGTTCTGAACCAAGGCAAAAATGATGGGCATTTTAGAAGGGCATTTCAGGTTCATTGAAAAATTATTTTAGTAAACCCTAGTTGGTTTCAGAGGGGACTGGGGGTTCTGTCATCCCCATTTCAAGTTTCTGATGAATGAGTAAACATGATGCAACACTCTAATGCATAACTAGCTAGGGTGTGACAGCTATCTTCCGCCCCTGCCGGATTCGGAGAAACCCTCCGTGACGACACCTCAGGGTCGCCCGCCTCGCTAGGCGGCACGGCAGGGGGAGGTGTCCCGCTCTCCATCATCTCCGGAAGGAGATCCCCCAAAGACGAGCTCTGCTGAGAAGGGCTGAGGTCCGAGCTACAAGGTAAAAATTTGGTTAATCTTCTCGGATATAAATCAAGGATTTCCCTCATCCCTCAAAAGGAAAATCTTTCTCTACTTACGGCTTGCTGGAGGGCTGATCCCCTTGAGGGCGTAGTCCGGCCGAGGAACTCCCCGGCGTCGGACCCTCTGACGAGGATTTTCTCCCCCGCTTCGAGGCCATGGTTTCCGGGTCGTCAGAGGCGGCTCTCTTCTTCCCCTTAGGAGAGGAATTGTTGGTTCCTCCCTTCGGAGCAGCCTCCTTCGAGGAGGCCATAACTTCCTTGTCCTCCCCCTCCAAAGGCATTATCTCCAGCATCCTGACTAGCACGGGATCCGCCCTGGTTTCAGGAAGGGGAGCCAGACACCTGATCAGCTTTGCCTTCGCTATCCACTCTTGTTTAAAAGGACGGCTCTTTTAGGGGCAAGTTTATGACAATTATACGGATAGAAGGTCCGGGCACAAGGTTGCTTACTTGAGTATCTGGGCGATTGCAGCTTAGGCCTGCGTCCTCGGTTAAATCCGGACACATCCCTTGTGATCCGAAGAACAGTTTATACATCTCCGCGGGCGTTGCACCCATGAAATTCTGGAGAGCTTGTGGTCCCTCTGGATTAAACTCCCACAGGCGAAGGGAGCGATGTTTGTCGGGCAATATTCGGTGAATCAGCATGACCTGCGTCACCTTGACCAGGTGAGGTCTCCTTCCAAGAGATCCTTAATGCGGCCCTGTAACAAGGGCACATCTTTGGGCAAACCCCAATCTAACCCTCTATTAACCCATGACGCTAGTCGTGGTGGGGGACCGGAGCAAAAGGCAGGAAGCGCCACCCACTTGGTGCTCCGGGGAGTGGTGATATAAAACCACTCTCGTTTCCACAAGCCAAGCTCCTCTTGAAAAGAGCCCTCGGGCCATGGAGCATCAGCACTTTTGCTTATAACAGCACCTCCACACTCTGCGTGCCATCCCTTGATCATCTTCGGCTCCACTTTGAAAGTCTTGAGCCATAACCCGAAGTGAGGGGTAACACGGAGGAAAGCTTCACATACAACGATAAACGAGGAGATATGGAGGATGGACTCCGAAGCTAAGTCGTGAAATTCCAGCCCGTAATAAAACAGCAGTCCCCTCACAAAGGGATCCATCGGGAAGCCTAACCCCCGAAGGAAGTGAGGCACGAACACTATGCTCTCACCGGCTGGGGACTGGGGATAGCCTGCCTTTGAGCAGGCAACCTGTGCGAAATTTCGGTGGTCAAGAACTTAGCCTCTCTCAACTTTAGCACGTCCTCCTCCGTGACGGAGGAGGGCATCCATCGACCTTGAAGGTCAGAACCGGACATTGTCAAAGGTCCGAAGCGCCTGGAATCTGGAGCCTAGGGTGTTGGAACTCGAGGCGACGGGCGAACTCGCTTGAGATAAAAGGAGTAAGGCCCTGGTCTCTTTATAAGAGGTTGAATACCAGGAGCCCTCCCCGTAACCGTTTGGGACTCGCCTTTAATCGAGAAAACATGCTAACGGGCACGATTGGGTTACCCACGTCCGTATCGATGAGAATCCCGTAAAAGGGGGGCACACGATCTCTGCTTTGACAAGACGTGCCAAGGAAACTGCCTCGCAAAACACGCTGAGGTGGAAAGGTGAAATTGATTCGAGTATAGGACTTGGCTGTAGTGTGATGACGCACTGCGGAATACGTCAGCAGATTTGACTTGTGTTAATATTATTCTCTTTATGGCAATATGTGGAAGCTTATTTTGCGGAGCCGGACACTACTCTTGGTGTTTACAATCTTTTATGAAGAATTTGGAGGAGGAACCCGCCTTGCAATGCCGAAGACAATTTGCGCGCCGGACTCGTCGTCATTGAAGCCTGGTTCAGGGGCTACTGAAGGAGTCCTGGATTAGGGGGTGTTCGGGTAGCCGGACTATACCTTCAGCCGGACATCTGGACTGTGAAGATACAAGATTGAAGACTTCGTCCCGTGTCCGGATGGGACTTTCCTTGGCGTGGAAGGCAAGCTTGGCGATGCGGATATTCAAGATCTCCTACCATTGTAACCGACTCTATGTAACTCTAACCCTATCCGGTGTCTATATAAACCGGAGGGTTGTAGTCCGTAGGCAATCAACTCCATGTACAACAATCATACCATTGGCTAGCTTCTAGGGTTTAGCCTCCTTGATCTCGTGGTAGATCTACTCTTGTACTACCCATATCATCAATATTAATCAAGCAGGAAGTAAGGTTTTACCTCCATCAAAAGGGCCCAAACCTGGGTAAAACATCGTGTTCCCTGCCTCCTGTTACCATCCAGCCTAGACGCACAGTTCGGGACCCCCTACCCAAGATCCGCCGGTTTTGACACCGACACCCATCTTGTTATCCTCGATGGCAACGATACAATACGTTCCTTGCTGTCCGTTTTGTCACTGGGTAAGGACACTGCAAGATCGAACCCAAAGCTAAGGACTTCTCCCATGGCAAGAACTACCAATCTAGTTGGCCAAACCAAACGGATAATTCGAAGAGACTTGCAAAGATAACCAATCATACATAAAAGAATTCAGAGAAGATTCAAATATTATTCATGGATAGACTTGATCATAAACCCACAATTCATCGGTCTCAACAAACACACCGCAAAAACAAGATTACATCGAATAGATCTCCACAAGAGAGGGGGGAGAACTTTGTATTGAGATTCAAAGAGAGAGAAGAAGCCATCTAGCTACTAACTATGGACCCGAAGGTCTGAGGTAAACTACTCACACTTCATTGGAGAGGCTAGGATGATGTAGAAGCCATCCGTGATGATGGCCCTCTTCCAGCGGTGCTCCGAAATAGGCCCCAAGATGGGATCTCATGGATACAGAAATTTGCGGCGGTGGAATTAGGTTTTTGGCTCCTGTTCTGATCGTTTGGGGGTACGTGTGTATATATAGGAGGAAGAAGTACGCCGGAGGAGCACCGAGGGGCCCACGAGGCAGGGGGCACGCCCTAGGGGGGGCGCCCCCCACCCTCGTGACCGCCTCTTTTGTTCCTTGGAGCAGGGTCCTTGTCTCCTAGATCACGTTCGGTGAGAAAATCACGTTCCCGAAGGTTTTATTCCGTTTGGACTCCGTTTGATATTCCATTTCTTTGAAACACTGAAATAGAAAAAAACAGCAATTCTGGGCTAGGCCTCCGGTTAATAGGTTAGTCCCAAAAATAATATAAAAGTGGAAAATAAAGCCCAATATAGTCCAAAACAGTAGATAATATAGCATGGAGCAATCAAAAATTATAGATACGTTGGAGACGTATCACTTGATTGTTTTGAAAAACTTCTGAGAACGCACATGACCTCTCCAAATTCTTTGCAACTATACTCTATTCACAGGTACACATGTCTGCTGCTGAATCTCTAGGTTCTCATCAACTTAACTCATTTGCAGCATTCCTCGAAGACAAATTGCATACCTCATCAGAGAATTCAATTGTTCAAAATCCTTAGCTGAAGAAAATGGCTGATGGCAAAAGAACTCAGAAGGGAGGCAAGAGACCGGAAGTGAATACTGCTTTCGAGATTCCTGATGACATCTATGCAGGATATTGCACTACTGATGAAGCAATTCATGGCAAGGAGACAAAGAATGAGCGCAAAGTGCGCATTCAGAGGATAGAGAGGAGATGGGCACGAGAATGGAGGGAGTACAGATATGTGACTCCCAAGTACATGAAGAAATTCACAGTACACCCTCCATGCCCAAGACCTCCATTGGCACCAGGCCAAGTTGCTGATCCCTCTAGCATCAAAAGAGGTGAGGAATTTCCTAAGGAGTGGGCAAAGCGGCAAGCTAAGTTGGCCAAAATGGCCAAAGAAGCAGTGAAGAAATTCAATGAAGATTCTGCTACTGCCGCTGCTGAGGCCTCTGCTAGCAAGCCCAAGAAGGCTATGCCCAAGAAGCCTGCTCATAAGCCCAGTTCCTCAGCTTCAATGCCCTCATGGCCAAGCTCCTCAAAGCCCTCACGGCTCGTGCCTGATGCTACTTCCTCCAAAGCAGCTATAGTCCCCACTGCAAAATCCACAGCTGCTGCTGCAAAGTCCACGACACCTGTGCATCTCGCCTCTTGTCAAAGGACCATTGGAATGTCAATTGCTTCAAGAGTTTCTGCAAGTTCTTCAGCTCCTCCCTAGTCTTCAACATCTCCAACCTTGCTGAAGACAAAAGCCATTGCTGGACGAGGCACGAGGCCAAGTCCTCACAAGAAGCAGATCGCCTTTCCAGAAACGTCTAGTGAAGACGAAGCTGATGATGAAGAATTGGCTGAAATCATCAGAGATCGACAAGCATGGGCCGCTAGAG
The DNA here is from genome assembly GCF_018294505.1 of Triticum aestivum. Taxonomy (NCBI): domain Eukaryota; kingdom Viridiplantae; phylum Streptophyta; class Magnoliopsida; order Poales; family Poaceae; genus Triticum; species Triticum aestivum. Next base: position 34,998,381 of record NC_057800.1, on the reverse strand, counting down.
CCAAAGGCAGTGAAGTGCCACTTCTGCTGGATCCCAAGTTGATCCTCGATTTCATCGATCTGTGGCATAAGGACCCCAACACTCCTCTGCCTGATCTGAATCTCACACCTGCCAAAGTCAAATGCTCAATGCCTTCATTGGCGAAGAAAAATGGAAATTTGAAAAGGCCAGACAAGTGAAGAAAGCTCAGTACAAGAATAAGCGTTTACTAAAGAAAAATGTTGTGACAATGACTCCCGATGAACTTGTGACTATGTAAATTTGATGCATATCATGCTGATTGGCTGGGAGCCAAAGTAAGATTCATCAACATGATGAAGAAATTCACATCAAATGTTGCAGCTTCATCGCAACAAGAATTTCCTTAGGTCAAGACATCTGCTTAGACTACTGAAGAACATGCAAGCACAGCTAATGAAAATCAGGCTGTTGAAGAAAATGAAAGCACCAGGGCTGATGAAGAAATTCCAGCTACTGAAGAAATTGCCAGGGCAACCTCCACTGTTACGCCTGATGAACAACGTAGGCCAGTTGAAGCATCTGCTACTGTGCCTGAGGAAACTGAACATGACAGGGCAACTGCATCAGTTGTGCCTGAAGAAACTGAACCAATTTCCTCTGCTCCTCCTGCATAGATGATAAGCATCAACCTTCCTTCTGCATCAAAAGCGAAGAAGACCAAAGCTGCAGAGCAGGCAGCTATGAAGAAAAGGAAAACATCTACATCCATAGAGTCTTCAGAACCGAAGAAAGTGAAGACTTTGATGAGCTCTTTTGCAAACCCAATAGATGTTGTTCCAATATCAAGCATTCCATCAAAGGAGATTGTTACCTTTGGTGAGGAATATGTGATTCCTAGTGAATCGGATGAAGACATTCCTTCTGCTGTCACGTCAGAGCAGTTGGATTAAAAATTGAAGTGCATGATATCCCTTCAACTCCACTGGTATCATCGCCCATGCCCCAGTTCACAGCTGAACAGGCGGGCGTTGAAGAAATTGATGAAGAAGACGAGGATGTGGACATTGGGTCAACAACTCCAATTCAGAATGATGACTATTGGGAAAGCCATCGCCCCAATTCTCCACTGACAACACCTCTGCATCAACTTCCTCTGTCCCCGGTCCAAACCAAAGAAATTCATACGGGCTCTGAAGAACGTCAAGTTTCTCTTCTCTCAATTCCAGAAGAAGTTCCGTCCACTAGTGAAAGAAATATGCCCTAGAGGCAATAATAAAGTTATTATTTATTTCCTTATATCATGATAAAACTTATTATTCATGCTAGAATTGTATTAACCGGAAACATAATACATGTGTGTGAATACATAGACAAACAAAGTGTCACTAGTATGCCTCTACTAGACTAGCTCGTTAATCAAATATGGTTATGTTTCCTAACCACTGACAAAGAGTTGTCATTTGATTAACGGGATCACATCATTAGTTGAATGATCTGATTGACATGACCCATTCCATTAGCTTAGCATCCGATCATTTAGTATGTTGCTATTGCTTTCTTCATGACTTATACATGTTCCTATGACTATGAGATTATGTAACTCCCATGTGCCGGAGGAACACTTTGTGTGCTACCAAACGTCACAACGTAACTGGGTGATCATAAAGGTACTATACAGGTGTCTCCAAAGGTACATGTTGGGTTGACGTATTTCTAGATTAGGATTTGTAACTCCGATCGTCGAAGAGGTATCTCTGGGCCCTCTCGGTAATGCACATCACTTAAGCCTTGCAAGCAATACAACTAATGAGTTAGTTGGGAGATGATGTATTACAGAACGAGTAAAGAGACTTGCCGGTAACGAGATTGAACTTGGTATTGGATACCGACGATCGAATCTCGGGCAAGTAACATACCGATGACAAAAGGAACAACGTATGTTGTTATGCGGTCTGATCGATAAAGATCTTCGTAGAATATGTAGGAGCCAATATGGGCATCTAGGTACCGCTATTGGTTATTGACCGGAGACATGTCTCGGTCATGTCTACATTGTTCTCGAACCCGTAGGGTCCGCATGCTTAAGGTTTCGATGACAGTTATATTATGAGTTTATATGTTTTTGATGTACCGAAGGTTGTTCGGAGTCCCATATGTGATCACGGACATGACGAGGAGTCTCGAAATGGTCGAGACATAAAGATTGATATATTGGACGTCTATATTCGGAAACCGGAAGTGTTCAGGGTGATTTCGGAGAAAACCGGAAAGCCGGAGGGTTACCGGAACCCCCGGGAGAAGTAATGGGCCATATGGGCCTTAGTGGAGAGAGATAGGGGCAGCCAAAGGTGGGCCACGCGCCTCCTCCCCCCTGGTCCGAATTGGACTAGGAGAGGGGGTGGCGGCGCCCCCCTTTCCGTCTCCCTCCCCACTTCTTTCCCCCTCCTAGTAGGAGTCCTACTCCTACTAGGAGGAGGACTCCTCCTTGGCGCGCCATAGGGGCCGGCCGGCCTCTTCCTCCCTTTAACCTTTATATACGGAGGCAGGGGCACCCCAGAAACACACAAGTTGATCCACGTGATCATATTCTTAGCCGTGTGCGGCGCCCCCTGCCACCATAGTCCTCGATAATATTGTAGCGGTTCTTAGCCGAAGCCCTGTGACAGTAGTACATCAAGATCGTCACCACGCCGTCGTGCTGACAGAACTCTTCCCCGACACTTTGCTGGATCGGAGTCCGGAGATCGTCATCGAGCTGAACGTGTGCTAAAACTCGGAGGTGCCGTAGTTTCGGTGCTTGATCGGTCGGGCCGTGAAGACGTACGACTACATCAACCGTGTTGTCATAATGCTTCCACTGTCGATCTACAAGGGTATGTAGATCACACTCTCCCCTCTCGTTGCTATGCATCACCATGATCTTGCGTGTGCGTAGGAATTTTTTTGAAATTACTGCGTTCCCCAACAGTGGTATCCGAGCCAGGTTTTATGTGTTGATGTTATATGCACGAGTAGAACACAAGTGAGTTGTGGGCGATATAAGTCATACTGCTTACCAGCATGTCATACTTTGGTTCGGCGGTATTGTTGGACGAAGCGGCCCGGACCGACATTACGCGTACGCTTACGCGAGACCGGTTCTCCCGACGTGCTTTGCACATAGGTGGCTTGCGGGTGACAGTTTCTCCAACTTTAGCTGAACCGAATGTGGCTACGCCCGGTCCTTGCGAAGGTTAAAACATCACCAACTTGACAAACTATCGTTGTGGTTTTGATGCGTAGGTAAGATTTGTTCTTGCTTAAGCCCGTAGCAGCCACGTAAAACTTGCAACAACAAAGTAGAGGACGTCTAACTTGTTTTTGCAGGGCATGTTGTGATGTGATATGGTCAAGACATGATGCTGATTTTATTGTATGAGATGATCATGTTTTGTAATCGAGTTATCGGCAACTGGCAGGAGCCATATGGTTGTCGCTTTATTGTATGCAATGCAATCACGCAGTAATGCTTTACTTTATCACTAAACGGTAGCGATAGTCGTGGAAGCATAAGATTGGCGAGACGACAACGATGCTACGATGGAGATCAAGGTGTCGCGCCGGTGACGATGGTGATCATGACGGTGCTTCGGAGATGGAGATCACAGGCACAAGATGATGATGGCCATATCATATCACTTATATTGATTGCATGTGATGTTTATCTTTTATGCATCTTATCTTGCTTTGATTGACGGTAGCATTATAAGATGATCTCTCACTAAAATTATCAAGTAGTGTTCTCCCTGAGTATGCACCGTTGCGAAAGTTCTTCGTGCTGAGACACCACGTGATGATCGGGTGTGATAGGCTCTACGTTCAAATACAACAGGTGCAAAACAGTTGCACACATGGAATACTCAGGTTATACTTGACGAGCCAAGCATATACAGATATGGCCTCGGAACACGGAGACCGAAAGGTCGAGCGTGAATCATATAGTAGATATGATCAACAAGTGATGTTCACCAATGAAACTACTCCATCTCACGTGATGATCGGACATGGTTTAGTTGATTTGGATCACGTGGTCACTTAGAGGATTAGAGGGATGTCTGTCTAAGTGGGAGTTCTTAAGTAATTTGATCAATTGAACTTAAATTTATCATGAACTTAGTACCTGATAGTATCTTGCTTATGTATGTTTGATTGTAGATCGATGGCCCGTGCTGTTGTTCCGTTGAATTTTAATGCGTTCCTTGGGAAAGCAAAGTTGAAAGATGATGGTAGCAATTACACGGACTGGGTCCATAACTTGAGGATTATCCTCATTGCTGCACAGAAGAATTACGTCCTGGAAGCACCGCTAGGTGCCAGGCCTGCTGCTGGAGCAACACCAGATGTTATGAACGTCTGGCAGAGCAAAGCTGATGACTACTCGATAGTTCAGTGTGCCATCCTTTACAGCTTAGAATCGGGACTTCAACGACGTTTTGAACGTCATGGAGCATATGAGATGTTCCAGGAGTTGAAGTTAATATTTCAAGCAAATGCCCGAATTGAGAGATATGAAGTCTCCAATAAGTTCTATAGCTGCAAGATGGAGGAGAACAGTTCTGTCAGTGAGCATATACTCAAAATGCCTGGGTATACTAATCACTTGATTCAGATGGGAGTTAATCTTCCAGATGATTGCGTCATTGACAGAATTCTCCAATCACTGCCACCAAGCTACAAGAGCTTCGTGATGAACTATAATATGCAAGGGATGAACAAGACTATTCCCGAGCTCTTCGCAATGCTGAAAGCTGCGGAGGTAGAAATCAAAAAGGAGCATCAAGTGTTGATGGTCAACAAGACCACTAGTTTCAAGAAAAAGGGCAAAGGGAAGAAGAAGGGGAACTTCAAGAAAAACGGCAAGCAAGTTGCTGCTCAAGAGAAGAAACCCAAGTCTGGACCTAAGCCTGAAACTGAGTGCTTCTACTGCAAGCAGACTGGTCACTAGAAGCACAACTGCCCCAAGTATTTGGCGGATAAGAAGGATGGCAAGGTGAACAAAGGTATATGTGATATACATGTTATTGATGTGTACCTTACTAATGCTCGCAGTAGCACCTGGGTATTTGATACTGGTTCTGTTGCTAATATTTGCAACTCGAAACAGGGACTACGGATTAAGCAAAGATTGGCTAAGGACGAGGTGACGATGCGCGTGGGAAACGGTTCCAAAGTCAATGTGATCACGGTCGGCACGCTACCTCTACATCTACCTTCGGGATTAGTATTAGACCTAAATAATTGCTATTTGGTGCCAGCGTTGAGCATGAACATTATATCTGGATCTTGTTTAATGCGAGACGGTTATTCATTTAAATTAGAGAATAATGGTTGTTCTATTTATATGAGTAATATCTTTTATGGTCATGAACCCTTGAAAAGTGGTCTATTCTTATTGAATCTCGATAGTAGTGATACACATATTCATAATGTTGAAGCCAAAAGATGCAGAGTTGATAATGATGGTGCAACTTATTTGTGGCACTGCCGTTTAGGTCATATCGGTGTAAAGCGCATGAAGAAACTCCATACTGATGGACTTTTGGAGCCACTTGATTCTGAATCACTTGGTACTTGCGAACCGTGCCTCATGGGCAAGATGACTAAAACACTGTTCTCCGGTACAATGGAGAGAGCAACAGATTTGTTGGAAATCATACATACAGATGTATGTGGTCCAATGAATATTGAGGTTCGTGGCGGATATCGTTATTTTCTCACCTTCACAGATGACTTAAGCAGATATGGGTATATCTACTTAATGAAACATAAGTCTGAAACATTTGAAAAGTTCAAAGAATTTCAGAGTGAAGTTGAAAATCATCGTAATAAGAAAATAAAGTTTCTATGATCTGATCATGGAGGAGAATATTTGAGTTACGAGTTTGGTGTACATTTGAAGCAATGCGGAATAGTTTCGCAACTCACGCCACCCGGAACACCACAGCATAATGGTGTGTCCGAACGTCGTAATCGTACTTTACTAGATATGGTGCGATCTATGATGTCTCTTACTGATTTACCGCTATCGTTTTGGGGTTATGCTTTAGAGACGGCCGCATTCACGTTAAATAGGGCACCATCGAAATCTGTTGAGACGACACCTTATGAACTATGGTTTGGCAAGAAACCAAAGTTGTCGTTTTTGAAAGTTTGGGGCTGCGATGCTTATGTGAAAAAGCTTCAACCTGATAAGCTCGAACCCAAATCGGAGAAATGTGTCTTCATAGGATATCCAAAGGAAACCATTGGATACACCTTCTATCATAGATCCAAAGGCAAGACTTTTGTTGCTAAATTCGGAAAATTTCTGGAGAAGGAGTTTCACTCGAAAGATGTGAGTGGGAAGAAAGTAGAACTTGATGAGGTAACTGTACCTGCTCCCTTATTGGAAAGTAGTACATCACAAAAAACTGTTTCTGTGACACCTACACCAATTAGTGAGGAAGCTAATGATAATGATCATGAAACTTCAGGACAAGATACTACTGAACCACGTAGATCAACCAGAGTGAGATCCGCGCCAGAGTGGTACGGTAATCTTGTTCTGGAAATTATGCTGCTAGATCATGATGAACCTATGAACTATGAAGAAGCGATGGTGAGCCCAGATTCCGCAAAATGGCTTGAAGCCATGAAATCTGAGATGGGATCCATGTATGAGAACAAAGTATGGACTTTGGTTGACTTGCCGGATGATCGGCAAGCAATTGAGAATAAATGGATTTTCAAGAAGACGACTGACGCTGACGGTAATATTACTATCTACAAAGCTCGACTTGTCGCAAAAGGTTTTCGACAAGTTCAAGGGGTTGACTACGATGAGATCTTCTCACCGTAGCGATGCTTAAGTTTGTCCGAATCATGTTAGCAATTGCCGCATTTTATGATTATGAAATTTGGCAGATGGATGTCAAAACTGCATTCCTGAATGGATTTCTGGAAGAAGAGTTGTATATGATGCAACCGGAAGGTTATGTCGATCCAAAGGGAGCTAACAAAGTGTGCAAGCTCCAGCGATCCATTTATGGACTGGTGCAAGCCTCTCGGAGTTGGAATAAATGCTTTGATAGTGTGATCAAAGCATTTGGTTTTATACAGACTTTCGGAGAAGCCTGTATTTACAAGAAAGTGAGTGGGAGCTCTGTAGCATTTCTGATATTATATGTAGATGACATATTACGGATTGGAAATGATATAGAATTTCTGGATAGCATAAAGGGATACTTGAATAAGAGTTTTTCAATGAAAGACCTCGGTGAAGCTGCTTACGTATTAGGCATATAGATCTATAGAGATAGATCAAGACACTTAATTGGACTTTCACAAAGCACATACCTTGACAAGATTTTGAAGAAGTTCAAAATGGATCAAGCAAAGAAAGGGTTCTTGCCTGTGTTACAAGGTGTGAAGTTGAGTCAGACTCAATGCCCGACCACTGCAGAAGATAGAGAGAAAATGAAAGATGTTCCCTATGCTTCAGCCATAGGCTCTATCATGTATGCAATGCTGTGTACCAGACCTGATGTGTGCCTTGCTATAAGTTTAGCAGGGAGGTACCAAAGTAATCCAGGAGTGGATCACTGGACAGCGGTCAAGAACATCCTGAAATACCTGAAAAGGACTAAGGATATGTTTCTCGTATATGGAGGTGACAAAGAGCTCATTGTAAACGGTTACGTTGATGCAAGCTTTGACACTGATCCGGACGATTCTAAATCGCAAACCGGATACGTGTTTACATTAAATGGTGGAGCTGTCAGTTGGTGCAGTTCAAAACAATGCATCATGGCGGGATCTACATGTGAAGCAGAGTACATAGCTGCTTCGGAAGCAGCAAATGAAGGAGTCTGGATGAACGAGTTCATATCCGATCTAGGTGTCATACCTAGTGCATCGGGTCCAATGAAAATCTTTTGTGACAATACTGGTGCAATTGCCTTGGCAAAGGAATCCAGATTTCACAAGAGAACCAAGCACATCAAGAGGCGCTTCAATTCCATCAGGGATCTAGTCCAGGTGGGAGACATAGAGATTTGCAAGATACATACGGAGCTGAATGTAGCAGACCCATTGACTAAGCCTCTTCCACGAGCAAAACATGATCAACACCAAAGCTCCATGGGTGTTAGAATCATTACTCTGTAATCTAGATTATTGACTCTAGTGCAAGTGGGAGACTGAAGGAAATATGCCCTAGAGGCAATAATAAAGTTATTATTTATTTCCTTATATCATGATAAAAGTTTATTATTCATGCTAGAATTGTATTAACCGGAAACATAATACATGTGTGTGAATACATAGACAAACAAAGTGTCACTAGTATGCCTCTACTAGACTAGCTCGTTAATCAAAGATGGTTATGTTTCCTAACCATTGACAAAGAGTTGTCATTTGATTAACGGGATCACATCATTAGTTGAATGATCTGATTGACATGACCCATTCCATTAGCTTAGCATCCGATCGTTTAGTATGTTGCTATTGCTTTCTTCATGACTTATACATGTTCCTATGACTATGAGATTATGTAACTCCCGTGTGCCGGAGGAACACTTTGTGTGCTACCAAACGTCACAACGTAACTGGGTGATCATAAAGGTACTCTACAGGTGTCTCCAAAGGTACATGTTGGGTTGACGTATTTCGAGATTAGGATTTGTCACTCCGATCGTCGGAGAGGTATCTCTGGGCCCTCTCGGTAATGCACATCACTTAAGCCTTGCAAGCAATACAACTAATGAGTTAGTTGCGAGATGATGTATTACAGAATGAGTAAAGAGACTTGCCGGTAATGAGATTGAACTAGGTATTGGATACCGATGATCGAATCTCGGGCAAGTAACATACCGATGACAAAGGGAACAACATATGTTGTTATGCGGTCTGACGGTTAAAGATCTTCGTAGAATATGTAGGAGCCAATATGGGCATCCAGGTTCCGCTATTGGTTATTGACCGGAGACATGTCTCGGTCATGTCTACATTGTTCTCGAACCCGTAGGGTCCGCACGCTTAAGGTTTCGATGACAGTTATATTATGAGTTTATACGTTTTTGATGTACCGAAGGTTTTTCGGAGTCCCAGATGTGATCACGAACATGACGAGGAGTCTCGAAATGGTCGAGACATAAAGATTGATATATTGGACTGCTATATTCGGACACCTGAAGTGTTCCGGGTGATTTCGGAGAAAACCGGAAAGCAGGAGGGTTACCGGAACCCCCCGGGAGAAGTAATGGGCCATATGGGCCTTAGTGGAGAGAGAGAGGGGCAGCCAAAGGTGGGCCGCGCGCCTCCTCCCCCCTGGTCCGAATGGGACTAGGAGAGGGGGGGCGGCGCCCCCCTTTCCTTCTCCCTCCCCACTTCTTTCCCCCTCCTAGTAGGAGTCCTACTACTAGCAGGAGGACTCCTCCTTAGCGCACCATAGGGGCCGGCCGGCTTCCTCTCTTGAACCTTTATATACGGAGGAAGGGGCACCCCAGAAACACACAAGTTGATCCACGTGATCATATTCTTAGCCGTGTGCGGTGCCCCCTGCCACCATAGTCCTCGATAATATTGTTGTAGTGCTTTGGCGAAGCCCTGCGACAGTAGTACATCAAGATCGTCACCATGCCTTCGTGCTGACGGAACTCTTCCCCGACACTTTGCTGGATCGGAGTACGGGGATCGTCATCGAGCTGAATGTGTGCTAAAACTCGGAGGTGTCGTAGTTTCGGTGCTTGATCGGTAGGGCCATGAAGACGTACAACTACATCAACCGCGTTGTCATAACGCTTCCGCTGTCGATCTACAAGGGTATGTAGATCACACTCTCCCCTCTCGTTGCTATGCATCACCATGATCTTGCGTGTGCATAGGAATTTTTTTGAAATTACTACGTTCCCCAACAACTAGTGCTTAAGAAATGGTGGCCTAGGCTGCTATTGATGACACTGCTCCTAAAATTCCTCAGCCTGTGGCTCCAGAGACTGTGATTCAAGATGTTGTGAAGACTTCAACTGCTAATCTTCAGCCCAAGTCACAGAATCCTCACACCAAGAAGCAGAAGTTCAAGGCTGATGACTTCTTTGCTGAGCATCATTTCTTCTCTGACGACAATCCATATGACTCGGCATGACTTTGTCGCAAGCGTTTTTGGACTGCCAGCCAGATGAATTTCTATTCCTCATTGTTGTTTGATAAGCACAAAGTTTTTGACCATGAGCAACTTCCTCATGTGGACATGGAGTCTCTACCGTGCATCACCCCAGTCCTCAGTTTTCTTCATGACGCTAGACCACTCAATTTCTGCACTGTTTGCGATTGGAATGAAGAACTCATTCTTCAATTCTTCGCCATGCTACACATCACTAGAAATGTTGAATATGTCAATTCATGGGTGCTAGACTGGATGACTGAAAACACTCACTACAAAGCTCCGGCCTCTGAATTGCTTCACGCCATCCCAGTCAATCCACCCAGTGGAGGTGCAAGGCTCATCTATGCTGAACCTGAACTCACCAACCATCTGATGTAAGTACTGATGAAGCCTTGGGCCTGGCCAAGCTCCAAGGACCAGATTCATAGTGAAGGAATTGCTCTATGTGCAAAGGACGATCTACAAAATATTGACCAAAACCCTCAGTCCAATCAAGGGCCACAACTCTGATGAAGAAAATGTTGTTGGCATTATGAAGAATCTTCTGTTCAATATCATTCATGGTATTCCTATCAACTATCATGATTTCTTCATGAGGACTTTGACCAATGCTGCTTTGTCACCGTTTGAGTTGAAGCCTTACGCTCCCTATATCAGGAGATTCATCAGATCAAGGTCTTCAATTCATTACAAGGCTGACTTTCAAAACCCAATGAACGACACCACAACAGGCCCTACGTCAATGAACGACCCCAACAACGCTGGCGCTCCTCCATCGACATCGTGATGATATTCTTCAAGGGCGTTAGTCCTCATTTTTCGTCCCTTTTGGTCATTTGATGACAAAGGGGGAGAAATTTGAGTTAGTATTAAAGCGGGTCTCTTATATGGGCATTTTTTGTTAAGTTACAACTCTCGCTCTTCTGAAGTGTTTGTTGGATCGAGTTGTAAACTTAAGCCCCATGGTGGTCTAATACTTTTGCTCTGTTTTCTGCATTCTATTTCCTCAAGTATGTTAATGCACACATGCTGAATTATATCGGTCACCATATTTCATCATGCATTTCAAATTCTACATATCATATGTTAAATGCGTGTATGAATTACAAGATATAGGGGGAGATCTCCATGATTCTACTCTAAGTTGTGCATTTTCTATTTCAAAGCAAATTCCTACAATATGCACAATTTCAAAGGGAGTTCTTCTATATATATCTTGCAATCAAATTCCTCAATATCAGTATTTACACTTCATATGTTTATCCCCGTTGAAAACTTAACCTATATTGTTATCAATCACCAAAAAGGGGAAGATTATAATTGCATCTAGTACCCCTTAGTGATTTTGGTGTATTAAAGACTTATAGGTAAAGGGACTAATGTGTTTGTGAGTGTACACAGGTCTATAAGTCTATGAGGAGTTTGATATTTACGATGAAAGTCGACCCCTAAAAATGAATGTCTTCAGCTGAAGACTTTGGTTTTCTTCAAGACTTTGAAAGTGAAGAAATTGGTGTGACCGTGAAGACTTGGTCTTCATCTGAGGAATATGAAGTGTGAAGATTTTCGTTTTCGTAGTTTCATTTTTCTCTTTCTTGAGTCATAGGAAACACCGTACTGTTAAAGGGGGTCGAGGTAAAACTAAGGAAAACTTTCCAAGTGATGCTCATCTCAAAATCCTACACCTACCCAATCCTTTTGAGTGAAGCCATTGGAAATCTCATACAGTTTAGTCAATATCTTCAGTGATAGAGACAAAGTTCTTCTGTTCTCTGAGGAATTTGTCCTGACTGAGGAGTTAAGAATTCGCCAGTGCGGATTGCCTACAAGTCAGGAACATGATAGCCCTGGGGAATTTGATACTCAAATATCCAACTGTTGCTGTGCTACGCGCCAGCTATCCCAAAATATCTTCCCACCTAAAGGTCATATCATTGAAGGGCATTTATGTATTATCATGTTGGGCTGCTCCCTAGGCTATAAATAGCCGCCCCCTACAACCACTAGTTGGTTTGCTTCTCTGAGAGAAATTGTCACTTGTCATTGAGAGCATCCCATCCTCCGAGGACTTTGAGCAAAAATCATCAACTAAGGAAAACCCAAACCCAAAAACCTACAAACCCAAAGTGATTGAGCATCACTGAAGAGATTGTTCCTGTGTGGAACCGATGCTTGTTACCTTTGAGGGCTGTGTATCCTGCAGACAGTTAGGTGTCATGGTCTAGAGCATCAAAGAGGAAATTGTGGATCGCCGAGTGACCAAGTCTATGAAGGTTTGGAAGTCACCTGAAGACTTGCCACGAGTGATTGGGCGATGTCTGTGTGATCTTAGCTCAAGGAGAATACAGTGAGGACTGTGTGTCCGAGACTATGTGTCCTCAGGTTTAAATACCTAGCTGCTCCAACCAGACGTACGATTGTTACATCAATTGGAACTGGTGTACCAAATCATTGTCTTCACCAAGCTACTGGTTCTATTTGCTCAACCCTTTCATTTCCTCATTCTTGTGTTGAATTACTTGATCGTTACTCTTTGAAGACTTTGACTGAAGACTTTCTCAATTTCCTCAATCCTATTTCTTCAGTCAATTTGTCTTCGGCCTGCTTATCCTATCCTCACGCTACTTCTACTCTGTGCTTGTTTTCATTTCATCATGATGACTATGCTACTGCTCTGTTATGCTTGCACCTGAGTACCTATTCTGCTGCCAAGTAGTTCGTTGCTTAGGAATTTACTCACCTTGAAATTCCTCTATGAAGAATTTGTAAAAATTGCCTATTCACCCCCTCTAGTCGATATAACGCACTTTGAATTTGTATCAGAGCAAGGTACTCCCTTGTTCTGTGTGATTATGGTATAACCACCTAGAGTTTTAGTTATGTCGACTGCAGGCATGATTAAGGTCTCGGCTGGGTGTCCTACCTTCTTTGGGACGGACTAGCCCTATTGGAGGAATAAGACGCGAATTCATCTTGAGGCAATTGACAACGATCTCTGGTACGTTGTGGAAAATGGCATTCCCTCCGTCACTCCTACAATCAATGCTGCTGATGTGAAGAGATTCAAGAAACTCGACCCTCAAGCTAAGAACATCATATGTGGCCATCTGAGCAAAGGGTAGTATGGCAGAATGAGTGCTTTGGAGATAGCTAAGCTTATCTAGGATAAGCTGTAAAGGGCAATGAAGGAGTCTCAACTCAACGCGACTCTCGAGTTGACATTCTTCGCAATCTCTTCAACCGCTTCAAAAGACTTGACAATGAAAATGTTCGGCAAACCTTCGATCGCCTCACTGAGATCTCAAATGAGCTTCAAGCACTTGGTGCTAGTGACATCATCGACCATGAGTTGGTGAAGAAATTGCTGAGATCATTGGATTCCTCATTTGACACTCTTGCACTGATGATCCAAGAACATGGAGACTACAAGTCACTTGATCCTGCTGATATCCTCGAGAGGCTAAATACTCATGAGTTCCAGCTTGCTGAGAAGAGAGATCTCTACGGATCGAGCTATGGCAGATCACGCGCACTGAAGACCAAGGCAGTCTCTGAATCTGAAGGAGAAGATTCTGGTAGCAGCCTTGGTGATCCTGAAGAATTGAGTCAAGAGCTAGCAATGCTCGAGAGGAAATTCCAGAAGTTCTCAAGGCGTGGTCGCTTTGGTAAATCGTTAAGAGGTGATGACTTGAAATCAGATTCCTCATCCCGTGACTACACGAAGAGAACCTGCCACAAATGCAAGAAACCTGGTCACTACATTACTGATTGTCCTCAGTAGGAGAAGGAATCAAAGAAGAAGAAATACAAGGATTATAGTTCTGATGACGCAAAGAAGAAAAAGAAATCTTCAAATTCCTCATCGTCAAAATCTTCGAAGTCCTCATCTCACAAGAAGAGAAGCTCCAAAAAGGCTCGGGCATTCATTGGCAAGGAAATGGACTCTGAAGCTGAATCTAAGGAAAATGAGGAAGAAGAGGCATCTGAGGAGTTGGAATCTAGTGTGGCGAGCCTAGCCCTCATTACTTCTTTCGTCAGCAAGTCTATCTTCAACTCTGAGGAAAATGACTATCCCAACATTGCTGACGATGGCGATGATGACTATGCTCCCACCTATTGCTTCATGGCAAAAGGTGCCAAGGTACTCAAATATCTCTCCTCTGAATCAAGTGAGGATGAATCTGATGAAAACCTCAAGCCCAACTATTCTAAACTTGCTAAGATTGTTGTAAAGCAACAAAATGCTTTTTAAAAGGTTCAAAATATGCTAGACAAAAGAGATAACTTGTTGGGTGAAGAAATGTATCAAAATCAAATTCTGACTGATAATCTTCACATACTTCAGTCTAAGTTTGACAACCTTCAAAGTCATCATAACACTCAGATCATGAGAAGCTTTCTTATGAATTTCTTCAAAGAAAGCAAGATCTTGAGAAGCTAAGGGTGAGTTATGAAGATCTTTAGAAGGAACGTGATTCATCGCTTGCTCAATAGATCAGTGCCGCTTAGGCTGAATTCATTCCACCATGTTTGAAATGCATTGAACGTGAATCTGCTAATTCTTCACCTGAAAGTTCAAATGCTTCTATTGCTGCAAATTCTTCAATCTACTAATCTGTGCAGTCCGGCGGTGGCTCCGTCTGGCCAACGACGACTCGGCTGGGGATCAAAATCAGAGCAGTCACAGCCTGGCAGGGTGGCCAACTCGCTGGGTTGACCCCTGTGCGGGGCTGTGTTAGGGACAAGCAGAGGAGCAGGCGGCAGCGGCGTAAGGATTTTTCTGGGCAACCACCTCAAAACATTATTGCTCCACTGGGAAAAGATGGAAGGGATAAAGAAAATGCCATGAACATCCACATCTCATGGGAGAAAGAAAGCTTCAGACGTGGTTTCCGTCGGGTTCTGATTATTTTCGCATAGGGAGGAATTTGGCAATGTTTTGGTAGGCCAGTGCCTTCCGCCACTCGCCTCGACCTGGTGCCCCGCCAACCACGACCACCACCTCGAAGGAGGCACGGGTGGAGGTGGTGGTGGTCGGCTGGTCTCCTCGCCGTGCCACTCTGTGCCTCTCGGTGCGTAATCATGTGCACGATGTGTGTCTTGACCCTGTTAGCTGGCGGACATTGGTCAGGGAGCTGTTGGGGAACGCAGTATTTAAATTTTTTTACCTATGATCACGGAAGATCTATCTAGGATATGTGTAGCAACGAGCGGGGAGAGTGTGTCCATGTACCCTCGTAGACCGAAAGCGGAAGCGTTTAGTAACGCGGTTCATGTAGTCGAACGTCTTCGTGATCCAACCGATCCAAGCACCGAACGTACGTCACCTCCGCCTTCAGCACACGTTCAGCTTGATGCCATCCCTCGATCTCTTGATCCAGTTGAGGACGAGGGAGAGTTCCGTCAGCATGACGGCATGGCGATGGTGATGATGAAGTTACCGGCGCAGGGCTTCGCCTGAGCACTACGATGATATGACAGAGGTGTGTAAGTGTGGAGGGGGCACCGCACACGGCTAAGAGAAGGCTTGATGTGCCTTTGGGGTGCCCCCTACCCACGTATATAAAGGAGGGAGGGAGAGAGGCCGGCCCTCTAGGGGCGTGACAAAAGTATGGAGTCCTACTAGGACTTCCAAGTCCTAGTAGGAATCCCTATCCTTTTCGGAGTAGGAGAGAAGGAAAGAGGGAAATAGAGAGGGAGTAGGAAAAGGCCTGGGAGAAGCCGCCCCTTCCCCTAGTCCAATTCGGACCAATGGGGGTGCGCCACCTCCCCTTGGCCTGCCTCCTTCTTTTCCTATATGGCCCAATAAGGCCCATTACTTCTCCCGGTGAATTCTCGTAACTCCCCGGTACTCCGAAAAACACCAGAATCACTTGGAACATTTCCGATGTCCGAATATAGCCTTCCAATATATGAATCTTTACCACTCGGCCATTTCAAGACTCCTCGTCTTGTCCGTGATCTCATCCGGGACTCCGAACAAACTTCGGTCATCAAATCGCACTACTCATAATACAAATCGTCATCGAACGTTAAGCGTGCGGACCCTACGGGTTTGAGAACTATGTAGACATGACCGAGACACATCTCCGATCAATAACCAATAGCAGATCCTGGATGCTCATATTGGCTCCTACATATTCCACGAAGATCTTTATCGGTCAAACCGCATAACAACATACATTGTTCCCTTTGTCATCGGTATGTTACTTGCCCGAGATTCAATCGTCGGTATTATCATACCTAGTTCAATCTCGTTACTGGCAAGTCTCTTTACTCATTCCGTAATGCATCATCCCACAACTAACTCATTAGTTACAATGCTTGCATGGCTTATAGTGATGTGCATTACCGAGAGGGCCCGGAGATACCTCTCCAATACATGGAGTGACAAATCCTAATCTCAATCTATGCCAACTCAACAAACACCTTAAGAGACACCTGTAGAGCATCCTTATAATCACCCAGTTACGTTGTGATGTTTGATAGCACACAAGGTGTTCCTCTGGGATCGGGAGTTGCATAATCTCATAGTCAGAGGAACATGTAGAAGTCATGAAGAAAGCAATAGTAATACAACTAAATGATCATTATGCTAAGCTAACGAATGGGTCTTATCCATCGTATCATTCTCTAATGATGTGATCCCGTTCATCAAATGACAACACATGTCTATGGTCAGGAAACTTAACCATCTTTGATTAACGAGCTAGTCAAGTAGAGGCATACTAGGGACTCTCTGTTTGTCTATGTATTCACACATGTACTAAGTTTCTGGTTTAATAGAGATCTAGCATGAATAATAAACATTTATCATGATATAAGTAAATATAAATAAAAACTTTATTATTGCCTCTAGGGCATATTTCCCTAAAAACATTAGGGGAGCCACGAAACCACTTTTCCACCGCCGCAACTTTCTGTACCCGTGAGATCCCATCTGGGGCCTTTTCCGGCAATCTGCCGGAGGGGGATTTGATCATCGAGGGCTTCTACATCAACACCATAGCCTCTCCCATGATGTGTGAGTACTTTACCACAGACCTTCGGGTCCATACTTATTAGCTAGATGGCTTCTTCTATCTCTTTGGTTCTCAATACAAAGTTCTCCTCGATGTTCTTGGAGATCTATTCGATGTAATACTTTTTGCGGTGTGTTTGCCGAGATCCGATGAATTGTGGATTTATGATCAAGTTTATCTATGAACAATATTTGGTTCTTCTCTGAATTCTTATATGCATGATTTGATATCTTTGCAAGTCTCTTCGAATTATCGGTTTAGTTTGGCCTACTAGATTGATCTTTCTTGCAATGGGAGAAGTGCTTAGCTTTGGGTTCAATCTTGCGGTGTCCTTTCCCAGTGACAGTAGTGGCAGCAAGGCACGTATTGTATCATTGCCATCGAGGATAAAAAGATGGGGTTTATATCATATTGCTTGAGTTTATCCCTCTACATCATGTCATCTTGCCTAAAGCATTACTCTGTTCTTATGAACTTAATACTCTAGATGCATGTTGGATAGCGGTCGATGTGTGGAGTAATAGTAGTAGATGCATAATCGTTTTGGTCTACTTAACATGCAAATGATGCCTATATTTCATAATCATTGCCTAGATATTCTCATAACTATGCGCTCTTCTATCAATTGCTTGGAAGTAATTTGTTCACCCACCGTAATACTTGCTATGATGAGAGAAGCCACTAGTGAAACATATGGCCCCGGGTCTCTTCCTTATTATATTGCATCTCTTTTATTGTCGCATCTCCTTTACTATTTCGCAATGTTACTTTCCAATCTATACAACAAAAATACCTAAAATATTTATCTTACTATCTTTATCAGATCTCACTTTCGCAAGTGACCGTGAAGGGATTGACAACCCGTTTGTCGCATTGGTTGCGAGGTTCTTGATTGTTTGTGCACATACTAGGTGACTTGCGTGTTATCTCCTACTGTATTTATACCTTGGTTCTCAAAAACTGAGGGAAATACTTACGCTACTTTGCTGCATCATGCTTTCCTATTCAAGGGAAAACCAACACATGCTCAAGAGATAGCAAGAAGGAATTCTGGCGCCGTTGCCGGGGAGATCTACGCTCAAGTCAATACATACCAAGTACCCATCACAAACTCTACTCCCTCGCATTACATTATTTGCCATTCGCCTCTCGTTTTCCTCTCCCCCACTTCACCTTTGCCGTTTTATTCACCCTTCTTCCGTTCGTCCTTCTGTTCGCTCGTGTTACCATGTGCTTTCTATTAGCTTGCATCTTTGCTTGCTAAATATCTATTGTTATGGATCATCATCCTCTTGCTAATCTTTTTAAAAGACCCAATTATGATGAACCGATTTCTAGTGAGTTGAGTGCACTAGATTATCTTTATGAGGTTTTGCTTGAAATTCGTGAATCTGAAAATTGTGATGAAGTGTTGAAAGAAGAAAATTATAAAGTGATTCACGGTAGCTCCTTGAATGAAAAGCATGATTGCAATGATGTTATTATAAATTCTATTAATGTCAATTGTGTTAATGATATGCAAAACCCTAAGCTTGGGGATGCTAATTTTTCTATGTCTACTACTTGTTGCAATGATCATGATTGGGGTGATTTTTCTTACGATCTTGAAATTTTGTTTAAGCCCCATGATGAATATGAGATTGATAACAATGTTTGCAATAATATTGAGAGTGGGTTTGGAAGAGTGTCAACTTTAGATCCCACATATTTGGATAATGTTCAATCTTATGAAGTTTTTGATAAAAGTGGGTTCGGAGAGGTCATGACTTTATTTTATGATAATCCCACTATTTCAGAAGTGTGTAAACTTTGCATGCATATGGATCATGAAGAGAAAATTTTATGTGATAGTTATATTGTTGAAATTGATTATGATCCTACATGTAATTATTATGAGAGAGGAAAATATGATTGTAGAAATTTTCATGTCACTAAATTACCTCTCGTTATGTTGAGATTGCTATTGTCTCTTTCCTCTTCCTTGCATATGCTAGTTTTTGTTTGCTATGATAATTTGTTTGCCTATAATATGTCTATGCATAGGAAGTATGTTAGACTTATATGTATTTTTCACATTCTATATGATGCTCTCTTTGTGCTTCAATTCTTGTCTTTCATGTGAGCATCATCGAAATTGTCAATGCCTAGCTAGGGGCGTTAAACGATAGCGCTTGTTGGGAGGCAACCCAATTTTATTTTTTCTTTACTTTTTGTTCCTGTTTAGTAATAAATAATTTATCTAGCCTCTGTTATGATTGTGTTTTTATGTTTTAATTAGTGTTTGTGCCAAGTAAAGCCTTTAGGATCTTCTTGGGTGATTGTTGCTTGATCTTGCTGATAAAAACAGAAAGTATGCGCTCACAAAAATAATTTTCATTTTTCAGAAGAGAGCGATAAAATACCAATTCCAACTGCGGTAGATCAATATACAAATTATTTATGTATTCCTAATTTTTCAGAGTTTTTGGAGTTACAGAAGTATTCGAAACCTCAAGATTGCTACAGACTGTTCTGTTTTTGACAGATTCTGTTTTTCGTGTGTTGTTTGCTTATTTTGATGAATCTATGGCTAGTATTGGGGGGTATGAACCATAGAGAAGTTGCAATATAGTAGGTTTAACACCAATATAAATAAATAATAAGTTAATTATAGCATATTAAAGTGGTGGTTTTCTTTCATATACTAACGGAGCTCATGAGATTTTCTGTTGAGTTTTGTGTTGTGAAGTTTTCAAGTTTTTGGGTGAACATTTGATGGATTTTGGAACAAGGAGTGGAAAGAGCCTAAGCTTGGGGATTCCAATGGCACCCTAAGGTAAAATTCACGGACAACCAAAAGCCTAAGCTTGGGGATGCCCCGAAAGGCATCCCCTCTTCCGTTTTCGTCTATAAGTAACTTTAATTGAGGCTATATTTTTATTCACCACATGATATGTGTTTTGCTTGGAGCATCTTGTATGATTTGAGTCTTCGCTTTTTAGTTTACCACAATCATCCTTGTTGTACACACCTTTTGGGAGAGACACGCATGAATCGGAATTTATTAGAATACTCTATGTGCTTCACTTATATCTTTTGAGCTAGATAATTTTGCTCTAGTGCTTCACTTATATCTTTTTAGAGCATGGTGGTGGTTTTATTTTATAGAAATTATTGATCTCTCATGCTTCACTTATATTATTTTGAGAGTCTTTTAGAACAGCATGGTAATTGGTTTGGTTATAAAATTAGTCCAAATATGATGGGCATCCAATATGGGTATATTAAAAACTTTCATATAGAGTGCATTAAAAACTATGAGAAGTTTGATACTAGATAATTATTTTGAGATATAAAGATGGTGATATTAGAGTCGCGCTAGTTGAGTAATTTTGAAATTGAGAAATACTTGTGTTGAGGTTTGCAAGTCCTGTAGCATGCACGTATGGTAACCATTGTGTGACAAATTTGAAGCAGGAGGTGTTCTTTGAGTGCCTTCCTTATGAGTGGCGGTCGGGGATAAGTGATGGTCTTTTCCTACCAATCTACTGAAGGAAATATGCCCTAGAGGCAATAATAAAGTTATTATTTATTTCCTTATATCATGATAAATGTTTATTATTCATGCTAGAATTGTATTAACCGGAAACATAATACATGTGTGAATACATAGACAAACTTAGTGTCACTAGTATGCCTCTACTTGACTAGCTCGTTAATCAAAGATGGTTATGTTTCCTAACCATGAACAAAGAGTTGTTATTTGATTAACGGGATCACATCATTAGATGAATGATCTGATTGACATGACCCATTCCATTAGCTTAGCACCCGATCGTTTAGTATGTTGCTATTGCTTTCTTCATAACTTATACATGTTCCTATGACTATGAGATTATGCAACTCCCGTTTGCCGGAGGAACACTTTGTGTGCTACCAAACGTCAGAACGTAAATGGGTGATTATAAAGGAGCTCTACAGGTGTCTCCAAAGGTAGATGTTGGGTTGGCGTATTTCGAGATTAGGATTTGTCACTCCGATTGTCGAAGAGGTATGTCTGGGCCCTCTCGGTAATGCACATCACATAAGCCTTGCAAGCATTGCAACTAATGAGTTAGTTGCGATATGATGTATTACGGAATGAGTAAAGAGACTTGCCGGTAACGAGATTGAACTAGGTATTGGATACCGACGATCGAATCTCGGGCAAGTAACATACCAATGACAAAGGGAACAACGTATGTTGTTATGCGGTCTGACCGATAAAGATCTTTGTAGAATATGTAGGAGCCAATATGGGCATCGATGTCCTGCTATTGGTTATTGACCAGAGATATGTCTCAGTCATGTCTACATTGTTCTCGAACCGTAGGGTCCGCACGCTTAACGTTACGATGACAGTTATTATGAGTTTATGCATTTTGATGTACCGAAGTTAGTTCAGAGTCCCGGATGTGATCACGGACATGACGAGGAGTCTCGAAATGGTCAAGACATAAAGATTGATATATTGGATGAATATATTCGGACACCGGAAGCGTTCCGGATTAGTATCGGATAAAACCGAAGCATCGGGGGGTTACCGGAACCCCCCGGTGGGTTAATGGGCCTCATGGGCCTAATGTGGAGAAGAGGAAGGGGCTGCCAGGGCAGGCCGCGCACCCCCTCTCCCTCTAGTCCGAATTGGACAAGGACGGAGGGGCGGCGCCCCCCCTTTCCTATTCTCCCTCCACCTCTCCTACTTGGACAAGGAAAAGGGGAGGGGAGTCCTACTCCGACTCCCGGTAGGAGTAGGACTCCTCCTGCGCGCCTCCATAGGGCCGGCCGCACCCCCCCCCCCCTTGGATCCTTTATATACGGAGGCAAGGGGGCACCCTAGGAGACACAAGTTGATCCACGTGATCGTTCCTTAGCCGTGTGCGGTGCCCCCTGCCACCATATTCCACCTCAATCATATCGTTGTAGTGCTTAGGCGAAGCCCTGCGTCGGTAGAACATCATCATCGTCACCACGCCGTTGTGCTGATGGAACTCATCCCCGAAGCTTTGCTGGATCGGAGCCCGGGGAGCGTCATCGAGCTGTACGTGTGCTAAGAAATCGGAGGTGCCGGAGTAATGGTACTTGGATCGGTCGGATCGGGAAGACGTACGACTACTTCCTCTATGTTGCGTCAACGCTTCCGTTGCAGTCTACGAGGGTACGTAGACAACACTCTCCCCTCTCCTTGCTATGCATCACCATGATCTTGCGTGTGCGTAGGAAATTTTTTGAAATTACTACGTTCCCCAATAGTGGCATCCGGGCCTAGGTTTTCTGGTTTGATGTTATATGCACGAGTAGAACACAAGTGAGTTGTGGGCGATATAAGTCATACTGCCTACCAGCATGTCATACTTTTGTTCGGCGGTATTGTTGGATGAAGCGGCCCGGACCAACATTACGCGTACGCTTACGCGAGACCGGTTCTCCCGACGTGCTTTGCACAGAGGTGGCTTGCGGGTGACTGTTTCTCCAACTTTAGTTGAACCGAGTGTGGCTACGCACGGTCCTTGCGAAGGTTAAAATGGCATCAACTTGACAAACTATCATTGTGGTTTTGATGCGTAGGTGAGATTTGTTCTTGCTTAAGCCCGTAGCAGCCACGTAAAACTTGCAACAACAAAGTAGAGGACGTCTAACTTGTTTTTGCAGGGCATGTTGTGATGTGATATGGTCAAGACATGATGCTAAATATTATTGTATGAGATGATCATGTTTTACCGAATTATCGGCAACTGGCAGGAGCCATATGGTTGTCGCTCTATTGTATGCAATGCAATCGCGATGTAATGATTTACTTTATCACTAAGCGGTAGCGATAGTCGTGGAAGCATAAGATTGGCGAGACGACAACGATGCTACGATGGAGATCAAGGTGTCGTGCCGGTGACGATGGTGATCATGACGGTGCTTCGAAGATGGAGATCACAGGCACAAGATGATGATGGCCATATCATATCACTTATATTGATTGCATGTGATGTTTATCTTTTATGCATCTTATCTTGCTTTGATTGACGGTAGCATTATAAGATGTTCTCTCACTAATTATCAAGAAGTGTTCTCCCTGAGTATGCACCGTTGTGAAAGTTCTTCGGGCTGAGACACCACGTGATGATCGGGTGTGATAGGCTCTACGTTCAAATAGAACGGGTGCAAAACAGTTGCACACGCGGAATACTCAGGTTATACTTGACGAGCCAAGCATATACAGATATGGCCTCGGAACACGGAGACCGAAAGGTCGAGCGTGAATCATATAGTAGATATGATCAACATAGTGATGTTCACCAATGAAACTACTCCATCTCACGTGATGATCGGACATGGTTTAGTTGATTTGGATCACATGATCACTTAGAGGATTAGAGGGATGTCTATCTATGTGGGATTTCTTAAGTAATATGATTAATTGAACTTTAATTTATCATGAACTTAGTCCTGGTAGTATTAGCATATCTATGTTGTAGATCAATGGCTCACATTGTTGCTTTCATATGTTTATTTTGATATGTTCCTAGAGAAAAATTGTGTTGAAAGATGTTAGTATCAATGATGTGGATTGGATCCATGATCTGAGGTTTATCCTCATTGCTGCAAAGAAGAATTATGTCCTTGATGCACCGCTAGGTGACAGACCTATTGCAGGAGCAGATGCAGACGTTATGAACGTTTGGCTAGCTCAATATGATGACTACTTGATAGTTTAGTGCACCATGCTTAACGGCTTAGAATCGGGACTTCAAAGACGTTTTGAACGTCATGGACCATATGAGATGTTCCAGGAGTTGAAGTTAATATTTCAAGCAAATACCCGAGTTGAGAGATATGAAGTCTCTAACAAGTTCTATAGCTAAAACATGGAGGAGAATCGCTCAACTAGTGAGCATGTGCTCAGATTGTCTGGGTACTACAATCGCTTGAATCAAGTGGGAGTTAATCTTCCAGATAAGATAGTGATTGACAGAATTCTCTAGTCACCATCACCAAGTTAGTAGAACTTCGTGATGAACTATAATATGCAAGGGATAACGGAAACAACTCCCAAGCTCTTCGTGATACTGAAATCAACGAAGGTAGAAATCAAGAAAAACATCAAGTGTTGATTGTTAACAAGACCACTAGTTTCAAGAAAAGGGCAAAGGAAAGAAGGGGAACTTCAAGAAGAACAGCAAGCAAGTTGCTGCTCAAGTGAAGAAGCCCAAGTCTGGTCCTAAGCCTGAGACTAAGTGCTTCTACTGCAAAGGGACTGGTCACTGGAAGCGGAACTACCCCAAGTGATTGACAGATAAGAAGGATGGCAAAGTGAACATAAGTATATTTGATATACATGCTATTGATGTGTACTTTACTAGTGTTTATAGCAACCCCTAAGTATTTGATACTAGTTCAGTTGCTAAGATTACTAACTCGAAACGGGAGTTGCAGAATAAACAGAGACTAGTTAAGGGTGAAGTGACGATGTGTGTTGGAAGTGGTTCCAAGATTGATATGATCATCATCGCACACTCCCTATAATTTCGGGATTAGTGTTGAACCTAAATAAATGTTATTTGGTGTTTGCGTTGAGCATGAATATGATTTGATCATGTTTATTGTAATACGGTTATTCATTTAAGCAAGAGAATAAATTGTTGTTCTGTTTACATGAATAAAACCTTATATGGTTACACACCCAATGAAAATAGTTCGTTGGATCTCCATCGTAGTGATACACATAATCATAATATTGAAACCAAAAGATGCAATGTTAATAATGATAGTGCAAATTATTTGTGGCACTACCGTTTAGGTCATATTGGTGTAAAGCGCATGAAGACACTCCATGCTGATGGGCTTTTAGAATCACTTGATTATGGATCAGTTGATGCTTGCGAACCATGCCTCATGGGCAAGATGACTAAGACTCCGTTCTCCGGAGCGAGCAACTGACTTATTGGATATAATACATACTGATGTATGCGGTCCGATGAATGTTAAGGCTCACGGCAAGTATCATTATTTTCTGAACTTCACAGATGATTTGAGCAGATATGGGTATATCTACTTGATGAAACATAAGTCTGAAACATTTGAAAAGTTCAAAGAATTTCAGAGTGAAGTGGAAAATCATCGTGACAAGAAAATAAAGTTTATACGATCTGATCGCAGAGACAAATATTTGAGTTACGAGTTTGGTCTTCAGTTAAAAACAATGTGAAATAGTTTCACTACTCACGCCACCTGGAACACCACCATGTAATGGTGTGTCCGAACGTCATAACCATGCTTTATTAAATATGGTGCGACCTATGATGTTTCTTACCGATTTACCACTATCGTTTTGGGGTTATGCATTAAAGACAGCTGCATTCACGTTTAAAAGGGCACCATCTATGTCCGTTGAGACGACACTATCTGAAATGTGGTTTGGCAAGAAACCAAAGTTGTCGTTTCTTAAAGTTTGGGATTGTGATGCTTATATGAAAAGGTTTCATCCTGATAAGCTCAAAACCAAATCGGAGAAATATGTGTTCATAGGATACCCAAAGGAAACTGTTGGGTACACCTTCTATCACAGATCCGAAGGCAAATTCGTTGCCAAGAATGGATCCTTTCCAGAGAAGGAGTTTCTCTCGAAAGAAGTGAGTGGGAGGAAAGTACAAAACTTGATAAGGTAATTGTACCTTCTCCCTTATTGGAAAGTAGTTCATCACAAAAATCTATTCTTGTGACTACTACACCAATTAGAGAGGAAGCTAATGATGATGATCATGTAACCTCAGATCAAGTTACTACCGAATCTCGTAGGTAAACCAGAGTGAGATCCGCACCAGAGTGGTACGGTAATCCTGTTCTGGAGGTCATGTTACTTGACCATGACGAACCTACGAACTATGAGGAAGTGATGATGAGCCCAGATTCCGCGAAATGGTTTGAGGCCATGAAATCTGAGATATGATCCATGTATGAGAACAAAGTTTGGACTTTGGTTGACTTGCCCGATGATCGGCAAGCAATTGAGAATAAATGGATCTTCAAGAGGAAGACGGACGCTGATAGTAGTGTTACTATCTACAAAGCTAGAATTGTCGCAAAAGGTTTTTCGACAAGTTCATGGTGTGGACCACGATGAGAGCTTCTCACTCGTATCTATGCTTGAGTCTGTCCGAATCATGTTAGTAATTGCCGC
Source organism: Triticum aestivum (assembly GCF_018294505.1). Lineage (NCBI taxonomy): Eukaryota > Viridiplantae > Streptophyta > Magnoliopsida > Poales > Poaceae > Triticum > Triticum aestivum. Next base: position 34,972,025 of record NC_057800.1, on the reverse strand, counting down.
ATTTTATGAAATTTGGCAAATGGATAAACAAAACTGCATTCCTTAATGGATTTATTAAAGAAGAGTTGTATATGATGCAACCAGAAGGTTTTGTCAATCCGAAAGATGCTAACAAAATGTGCAAGCTCCAGCGATCCATCTGTGAACTGGTGCAAGCATCTCGGAGTTGGAATATATGCTTTGATGAGTTGATCAAAGCATATAGTTTTATACAGACTTGCGGTGAAGCCTGTATTTACAAGAAAGTGAGTGGGAGCACTACATCATTTCTGATAAGTATATGTAAATGACATATTGTTGATCGGAAATAACGTAGAATTATTTTGTAAAGCATAAAGGAGTGTTTGAAAAGGAGTTTTTCAAAGAAAGACTTCGGTGAAGCTGCTTACATATTGAGCTCCAAGATCTATAGAGATAGATCAAAACGCTTGATAAGTTTTTTCAATGAGTACATACCTTGACAAGATTTTGAAGTAGTTCAAAATGGAGCAGTCAAAGAAAGAGTTCTTGCCTGTATTACAAGGTGTGAAGTTGAGTAAGACTCAAAGCCCGACCACGGCAGAAGATAGAAAGAGAATGAAAGTCATTCCCTATGCCTTGGCCATAGGTTCTATAAAGTATGCCATGCTGTGTACCATACCTATTGTATACCCTACACTGTGTTAAGCAAGGGAGTACAATAGTGATCTAAGAGTAGATCACTGGACAGCGGTCAAAATTATCCTTAGTGGAATAAGGAAATATTTCTCAATTATGGAGGTGAACAAAAAGGTTCGTCGTAAAAGGTTACGTCGATGCAAGTTTTGACACAGATCTGGATGACTCTAAGTCTCGATCTAGATACATATTGAAAGTGGGAGCAATTAGCTAGAGTAGCTCCATGCAGAGCATTGTAGACATAGAATTCGCAAAATACTTACGGATCTGTATGTGACAGACCTGTTGACTAAAAATTATCTCACAAGCAAAACATGATCACACCTTAGTACTCTTTGGGTGTTAATCACATAAACGATGTGAACTAGATTACTGACTCTAGTAAACCCTTTGAGTATAGGTCACATGACAATGTGAACTATGGGTGTTAATCACATGGTGATGCGAACTATTAGTGTTGAATCACATGGCGATGTGAACTAGATTATTGACTCTAGTGCAAGTGGGAGACTGAAGGAAATATGCCTTAGAGGCAATAATAAAGTTATTATTTATTTCCTTATATCATGATAAATGTTTATTATTCATGCTAGAATTGTATTAACCGGAAACATAATACATGTGTGAATACATAGACAAACTTAGTGTCACTAGTATGCCTCTACTTGACTAGCTCATTAATCAAAGATGGCTATGTTTCCTAACCATGAACACAGAGTTGTTATTTGATTAACGAGATCACATCATTAGATGAATGATCTGATTGACATGACCCATTCCATTAGCTTAGCACCAGATCGTTTAGTATGTTGCTATTGCTTTCTTCATAACTTATACATGTTCCTATGACTATGAGATTATGCAACTCCCGTTTGCCGGAGGAACACTTTGTGTGCTACGAAACGTCACAACATAAATGGGTGATTATAAAGGAGCTCTACAGGTGTCTCCAAAGGTAGATGTTGGCTTGGCGTATTTCGAGATTAGGATTTGTCACTCCGATTGTCGGAGAGGTATCTCTGGGCCCTCTCGGTAATGCACGTCACATAAGCCTTGCAAGCATTGCAACTAATGAGTTAGTTGCGATATGATGTATTAAGGAACGAGTAAAGAGACTTGCCGGTAACGAGATTGAACTAGGTATTGGATACCGACGATCGAATCTCGGGCAAGTAACATACCGATGACAAAGGGAACAACGTATGTTGTTATGTGGTCTGACTGATAAAGATCTTCGTAGAATATGTAGGAGCCAATATGGGCATCCAGGTCCCGCTATTGGTTATTGACCGGAGATATTTCTATGTCTACATTATTCTCGAACCGTAGGGTCCGCACGCTTAACGTTACGATGACAGTTATTATGAGTTTATGCATTTTGATGTACCGAAGTTAGTTCGGAGTCCCGGATGTGATCACGGACATGACGAGGAGTCTCGAAATGGTCGAGACATAAAGATTGATATATTGGATGACTATATTCGGACACCACAAGCGTTCCGGATTAGTATCGGATAAAACTGGAGCACCGGGGGGTTACCAGAACCCCCCGGGGGGTTAATGGGCCTCATGGGCCTAATGTGGAGAAGAGGAAGGGGCTGCCAGGGCAGGCTGCGCGCCCCCTCTCCCCCTAGTCCGAATTGGACAAGGAGGGAGGGGAGGCGCCCCCCCTTTCCTATTCTCCCTCCACCTCTCCTACTTGGACAAGGAAAAGGGGAGGGGAGTCCTACTCCCGGTAGGAGTAGGACTCCTCCTGCGCGCCTCCATAGGGCCGGCCGCACCCCCCCCCCTTGGATCCTTTATATACGGAGGCAAGGGGGCACCCTAGGAGACACAAGTTGATCCACGTGATCGTTCCTTAGCTGTGTGCGGTGCCCCCTGCCACCATATTCCACCTCGATCATATCTTTGTAGTGCTTAGGCGAAGCCCTGCGTCGGTAGAACATCATCATCGTCACCACGCCGTTGTGCTGACGGAACTCATCCCCGAAGCTTTGCTGGATCGGAGCCCGGGGAGCGTCATCGAGCTGTACGTGTGCTAAGAGCTTGGAGGTGCCGGAGTAACGGTGCTTGGACCGGTCGGATCGGGAAGACGTACGACTACTTCCTCTACGTTGCGTCAACGCTTTCGTTGCTGTCTACGAGGGTACGTAGACAACACTCTCCCCTGTCGTTGCTATGCATCACCATGATCTTGCGTGTGCGTAGGAAATTTTTTGAAATTACTACGTTCCCCAACATCTATCCCCTAGGAGCATGCGCGTAGTGCTTGGTTTTGATGACTTGTAGATTTTTGCAATAAGTATGTGAGTTCGTTATGACTAATGTTGAGTCCATGGATTATACGCTCTCTCACCCTTCCACCATTGCTAGCCTCTCTTGTGCCACGCCACTTTCGCCGGTACCATAAACCCATCATTTACCTTCCTAAAAACAACCATCGTACCTACCTATTATGGCATTTCCATAGCCATTTTGAGATATATTGCCATGCAACTTTCCACCGTTCCATTTATTATGACACGCTTCATCATAGTCATATTGCTTTGCATGATCATGTAGTTGAAATCGTATTTGTGGCATGGCCACCATTCATAATTTTATTATACATGTCACTCTTGATTCATTGCACATCCCGGTACACCGCCGGAGGCATTCACATAGAGTCATATTTTGTTCTAAGTATCGAGTTGTAATTCTTGAGTTGTAAGTAAATAAAAGTGTGACGATCTTCATTATTAGAGCATTGTCCCATGTGAGGAAAGGATGATGGAGACTATGATTCCCCCACAAATCGGGGTGAGACTCTGGACGAAAAACAAAAAAAGAGAAGAAGGCCCAACAAAAAACGAGAGAAAAAGAGAGAAGGGGAAATGTTACTATCCTTTTTCCACACTTGTGCTTCAAAGTAGCACCATGATCTTCATGATAGAGAGTCTCTTATGTTGTCACTTTCATATACTAGTGGGAATTTTTCATTATAGAATTTGGCTTGTATGTTCCAATGATGGGCTTCCTCAAATTGCCCTAGGTCTTCGTGAGCAAGCAAGTTACATGCACACCCACTTAGTTACTTTTGTTTAGCTTTCATACACTTATAGCTCTCGTGCATCCGTTGCATGGCAATACCTACTCACTCACATTAATATCTATTGATGGGAATCTCCATAGTCCATTGATACACCTAGTTGATGTGAGACTATCTTCCTCCCTTTGTCTTCTCCACAACCACCATTCTATTCCATCTATAGTGCTATGTCCATGGCTCGCGCTCATATATTGCGTAAAATTTGAAAGAATTCGAAAAGGCGAAGTATGAAACAATTGCTTGGCTTGTCATCGGGGTTGTGCATGATGGGAGCATTTTGTGTGACAGAAATGAAGCATGGCCAAACTATATGATTTTTAGGGATGAGCTTTCTTTGGCTATGTTATTTTGAGAAGACATAATTTCTTGGTTAGTATGCTTGAAGTATTATTATTTTTATGTCAATATTAAACTTTTGTCTTGAATCTCTCGGATCTAAACATTCATGCCACAATAAAGAAAACTACATTTAAAATTATGTTAGGTAGCATTCCACATCAAAAATTCTGTTTTTATCATTTACCTACTCGAGGACGAGCAGGAATTAAGCTTGGGGATGCTTGAAACGTCTCCAACGTATCTATAATTTTTTATTGTTCCATGCTATTATATTATCTGTTTTGGATGTTTAATGGGCTTTAATATGCTCTTTTATATTCTTTTTGGGATTAACCTATTAACCGGAGGCCTAGTGCCAGTTTATGTTTTTTTTGCCTATTTTAGTGTTTCGCAGAAAAGGAATATCAAACGGAACGAAACCTTCGCAAGGATATTTCTTGGAACAAACACAAACCAGGAGACTTGGAGTGGAAGTCTGGAACTCCGTGAAGCTTCCATGAGGCAGGAGGGTGCGCCCAGGGGGGTAGGCGCGCCCCCACCCTCGTGGGCCCCACGGAGCTCCACTGACGTACTTTGTTCGCCTATATATACTCTTATACCCTAAAAACATCAGGGGGAGCCACAAAACCACTTTTCCTCCGCCGCAACTTTCTGTACCTGTGAGATCCCATCTGGGGCCTTTTCCGGCGATCTGCCTGAGGGGGCTTCGATCACAGAGGGCTTCTACATCAACACCATAGCCTCTCCGATGATGTGTGAGTACTTTACCACAGACCTTCGGGTGCATACTTATTACCTAGATGGCTTCGTCTCTCTCTTTTGTTCTCAATACAAAGTTCTCCTCGATGTTCTTGGAGATCTATTTGATGCAATACTTTTTGCGGTGTCTTTGCCAAGATCCGACGAATTGTGGATTTATGATCAAGTTTATCTATGAACAATATTTGGTTCTTCTCTGAATTCTTATATGCATGATTTGATATATTTGCAAGTCTCTTCGAATTATTGGTTTAGTTTGGCCTACTAGATTGATCTTTCTTGCAATGGGAGAAGTGCTTAGCTTTGGGTTCAATCTTGTTGCCATCGAGGATAAAAGGATGGGGTTTATATCATATTGCTTGAGTTTATCCCTCTACATCATGTCATCTTGCCTAAAGCATTACTCTTTACTTATGAACTTAATACTCTAGATGCATGATGGATAGCGGTCGATGTGTGGAGTAATAGTAGTAGATGCAGAATCGTTTCGGTCTACTTAACACGGACATGATGCCTATATTTCATAATCATTGCCTAGATATTCTCATTACTATGCGCTCTTCTATCAATTGCTCGACAGTAATTTGTTCACCCACCGTAATACTTGCTACGATGAGAGAAGCCACTAGTGAAACCTATGGCCCCCGGGTCTCTTCCTTATTATATTGCATCTCTTTTCCTATCGCATCTCGTTTACTATTTTGCAATCTTTACTTTCCAATCTATACAACTAAAATACCTAAAATATTTATCTTCTATCTTTATCAGATCTCACTTTCGCAAGTGACCGTGAAGGGATTGACAACCCCTTTGTCGCGTTGGTTGAGAGGTTCTTGATTGTTTGTGCAGGTACTAGGTGACTTGCGTGTTAGAGCATCTCCACTCGTTGGCGCCCCCAGGAGGTCTTTTTTCGCCGCTTGGGATCGCGCCGGAGGAATTTTTGGCTATGGGAGGCAAAATTTCCCAGCCGCCCCCACCCAAGATGCATTTCGAGGATGCGTGGCGGCACCGCAGCTCGACACCGTCTCCAGCACCATCGAGGACGCCCGCCACCGTCCGCCGCATGCTCCTTGGCACGGGCCTCGCCGCTGCGTACCGCCATCCCTCCATCGAGCTCCCTCCTCCACGCGAGCGCGAGCTCTGCCACGGCCGCGCAAGCGCGAGCCCCGCCATAGCATGTGCAGCAGCCACACCACCCGCGAGTTCGAGGAGCGAGGAGAGGAGGGAGGAGGAGGAAGGAGGAGGAAGGGGGGCGCCTGGCCGCGCCCGCGCCTGGCCGCGCGCTCCCTCCGTGGCCGGCGCCGACAAGGACGGAGAGGAGGGTGGAGGAGGAAGGGGGCGCCTGGGAGCGCCCATGCCCGCCTGTGCCTTGCCGTGCGCGCCCTCCGTAGCCGGCGTCGATGAGGACGGAGAGGAGGGAGGAGGAGGAGGAAGGGGGCGCCCGGGACGCCATGCCCCACGCCGAGGACGAGTCCGGGAGCATGCTGCTCGCCCTCGCGGAGCTCCTCCTCGCCAAGGGAGCCAAGCACGCCGGCTCCGACGCGCTCCACGTGGCCGCCCGCCGTGTCTGCTTCTCCCCGCTCATCCTCCTCCTCCGCTTCCTGGGGCTCGGGGAGGCGATTCTGGCGGCCGGAGCGGCGAGTAGGCGGGCGGCGGGGTGGCGCGAGGCAGTGCGGTGAGGAGGCGAGCGGCGAGCGGGGAGAGAAGCGAGGAAAAGTGGGCGAGATTCCTTTTGCATGTGGGCGAGCGGGGAGAGAGAGAGGGAAGAGAGGCTAACCTGTGGGGTTTCGACATGCAAAAGGGAGTGCCGGCGGTCCCAAGCGCCCCCCGGTAGGCTGGGTGTGGGCTGCGGTCGCCGGCGCTGTTTTTGCTTCAATCCGGCGAAAAACGAGGACTTGGGGGCGTGAGTGGGAGGATTTTTTGCTGCCGGTGCTAAAAAAGTGGCCTGGGGGGCGTTCCTGGGGGCGTGGGTGGAGATGCTCTTATCTCCTACTGGATTGATACCTTGGTTCTCAAAAACTGAGGGAAATACTTATGCTACTTTGCTGCATCACCCTTTCCTCTTCAAGAAAAAACCAACACATGCTCAAGAGGTAGCAAGGCCCAACAAAGTCTACATGAAGAAAAGCTGTGTAGTATACATCAATTCTTTATGGAGGGAAATACTTTCTACTGTGGTGCTATAACACCTTTCTTCTTCAGGAAAATCCAACAACTCGTACATATGAGTAGAAAGAGACACCCAACTTACAGAACAAACCGAGGAACCACATAGATCCGTTTCTTTCTAGCTTGGCTGCTGCTACATGTACGTGCTAATTAGAGGTAGTATTAACCCTAGGGATATTTTTAATGGTTTTCCTAATATGTATCGGACCGGTGGTCCATAGGTGTACCCTTGAATGCTTGAGAGGTCTTGATGCATCTAGGACATATTTCCTTCAAGGCCTTGATGGGATTCCTTTCTTATTTTATCAACATTTTTGGGATTTAGTTAAGGATGATTTAGTATCTCTTTAAAGATTTTCATAATGCCTCCTTGGCATTTATTGATTTAATTTTGCTATCTTTGCCTTCATCCTAGAAGAGGATGAGGCTACTTACATGAAGAAATAGACCTATTAGTCTGCTTACTTGTAGATTTAAATGTTTTTACTATAGTTCCGACTAACCGAATTTCTACAATTCTCCATAGACTGATTACTAATAGCGAGTCTAATTTCCTTAAAGTTGTAATTATCTCGGAAAGAGTAGTTATAGCCCATGAGGTGCTACATTCATTCCATTCCTCTAAGGATAAATGTTTAGTTCTTAAGATGGATTATAAAAGAAAACCTTTGTTATGGTTATTCTTGATTTCCTAGCTGAGCTAGGGGATTTGGTGGAAATGGTCTCACTGGATACACCCTATTAGACATGGAGCCTCTATAGGAGTTACAACCAACAATGTGGAGGGTAATAACTTTTTAAATTATTAGTTGATGTTCTTACTATGAGGCTAGCTAAGCCTGCATCTCATGAACTAAGTTTGGGGCTCTACCCATCTTTCTGCCGATGATACTATTATTTTCCATAAAATGTTGACATTAAGCAAGCTACCAATCTCAAGCTAGTTCTCTCTTGCTTCAAGAGAGTTTCTCGGAGGGGAATCAACTAATCTAACGGAGAGCTGATTTCGTAGATTAACTAGGACAAAGTAGATGTGTCTTTCCATACCTGAGAGAAGATATCAAACCTCTTATAGATAATATTATGAAAAGGATTGCTAGATAGAGAGGTATACTCTTATCTTATAGATGTGGACTTATTCTTGCACATGCCTATCTTGCAAACATCCCAATTTACTTTCTCTCATTCCTAAAATTTCCTATGTGGGTGACAGAGATGATAAACACTCAAATGTCTCATTTCCTTTGGAATGACTTTGAGTGGTAGAGGAAATTTCACCTATAAATTAGAGTGCCTAGTATGTATGAATAAACAATTAGGAAGTTTAGGTGTTCCGAATTTGCAAGATGACAATATATATGTGCCGGTTGGGTTCTTGGGTTAAGATATACACTATGTGGGGAGGAAAAATTGGAAAATTATTATAGACCACAAATACAACACTATCAGACCTATTTTTTTTCACCTTCCCATTTACTCTAGGTTTTGGAAGGGGTTATGTCCATAGTGAAAGCTATTTAATTTGGTTTTAGGTTGCAAATTGATAATGGTGCTCAAACCCGATTCTGGGAAGACACCTGGCTTGGCACCTCCCTTTTGGCCATCCAATTTGGGCTACTCTATGTTATTTGCAGTGAGACTTTTAAAAGCATTAGTAACATTTGGGATGGACATTAGCTTAAGCTTACTTTCAGAAGGAATTTTGATAGTTGGCTTATGGATCAATGGTACCAGTTAGTAGAAATGGCAAAAAGCTTAGAGCTTTCACATGACTTAGACTCTCTCATTGGGCTATTAGAGAACAAAAGGCAATGATCTACTAGCCCCCTATACTATGCGATTAAGTTTAGGGGGGGGGCCATTTTATGTATATTCGTACTATTTGGACCCCTAGGGTTCATCCAAATTTTTTATTTTCCTCTCGCTGTTCTGATAGAACAAACTATTACTATGAATAACTTGAGGAAAAGTGACATCATAAAACCCTTAAACTGTGTGTTTTTCGATGGGGATGAATCTATTCAACTCATGTTTAATTGTGTGGTAGCCAAAAAAACATTTGGCCTCGTATTAGGGAACATTTTGGTGTGTAGTTGATTTTGATTATATATCTATAGCTAGGTTCTAGCTTTCTAATAATAGGAATTCAGCCATTAATTATGTTTGATCTACTGTTATATGATGTATATAGAAGTTTAGGAACCCCATGTTTCTTAATAACATCCATTGGCTATCTATCAAACATGTATGGTGGAATACCTGAAAACTGCCAGGTACTGTATGGTTCTGTCCGCAGAATTGAGCAAAGAGAAATTTGAGGACTTCACTAGTTTCGTGAAAAAACTCCTATAGAAACCATTGGATGTTAGCTGGAGTTGATAGATGAAGGGCCAGTTCGTTTGCTGGCTTCTAGAATAAGCCGGAATAAGCTGCCCCTTACCTAGCTTATTCTAGAAGCCCAACCAACTTTATTTTTTAGAAGTCTACTCATTAAGACTTGTAAAAATATATTTTTGGTTGAGCTTCGAGAATAAGCTGGGTACGGGGCAATGTTTTCTGGAAGCCCAAAAAATCTATCAAAAGAACTCGCCCGAAGCTCTTCTGCTACCTCAATCTCTTCTACCTCAGGAATCGATATCTGTAACCAGATCAACATCTTGGGACAATAAATGCCCCAATTTCATTCTCAAGAGAAGCCTAGAGTAGGGACAAAAGGCACTAACCTGAGCACAATCTGTCAGCTGGATCTCTGTTGGTCTCCACAACCAACGGTTGCACACCCAATGAAGGTCAGTCGTGCTTTTTTCGAAGTTCAGGCTTGAACTTTACAAGATGAGTTGGAGATTCAGAAAAATCCTGGTTAATATGCGTGCATGCGCTTTTACCAGGAAGTAGTGATCAATGATCTTGTCCTTAGTTTGATGTATTTCTTTTTTCTGTTGCACTTTTTTGCTCTCTAGTTTTTTGAGTTATTTTCTTCCGAACTGCTTTTGGAGTTGTTGTATGGATGTTTATTCCGTTCTTTAGCAATGGAACCGGGGATGGACTCCCCTTTTACATAAAATTAGTTGGGTTTTGCGGAGTGCCACAGTTTTGCGAGTTTTTTCTTCTTTCGTCTCACACTCAACGAAGAGGCAATTTTTCCAAGTGCTTCGATTTTGCCGAGTATTTTCCTTCATCACTTGGTTTAGGTAGTTGTTTTTCGAGTGGCCAGTGTTCGCACACGAACACGTCACCATGTACCTTCAACGCCGAGGGTGATGCACCGCAGCTCACGTCCGGGAGCGCGGTACACAAGCAGTCCGGCTGGTGCTTTTGAGGACCCGAAACCCCACATGCTCGGGAGGGACCCCGTCGGGGTGCACGGCGGCTATGGGCTTCCCTAGGTCGACCTGATCGCCCCTAGGGACTCGAGATTCGCCGCCCTGCAAAGAAGAAGAACGAACGAAGAACGAGAAAGAAGAAGAACAAGGGAGAAGATAAAAGTAAAGGTAAATATGATAGATCGATTTCTCGATTGTGTGTTGTTCAATAGCCCGTCAACTCTTACATATATATGAGGCGGATGGACTTTTCGTACAAGAAAAGGACTCAAATCCAGTCCAAAATATCAAAAGTTAACCTAATTCGGATTAGGAGGGCCGAAACTTCCGGTCTGGACCGGAACTTCTGGGCTCAAATTATATCAAGTAGCCCTTTTGCACTGAATCTGCAGAACACATACGACTTCGGATCACGATGGTCCCAAAAGCAAAGTTGTAGATCTTGCAATGTAGAGAAACTCTTCAGTTGATCACTTTTTCTTCCGAGGTCATCTTAAGGTTGAATTCAGCCCCACAAATCTGCAAATAATGTTAAAACTCCAGTTTTCGGGGCGCACTGCGTGCAAACTTTTGGTTTAGCCCGGAACCTCCTCGGAAGTTGCCCGGAACTTCTGGGGCACACTTTTGAAGCACACTGTTTTGACTCTAACTTTTGCATATGAACTACGATTTAGATGTTTTTATATCTAAATCGACTGTTATGACGAGACGAAGACAATTCCTGTAGAAAGTTTTCCCATATGAGGCCATCTTGGGGCGTAATCAGCCGAATAGTGTTCTGGATACAAAATCCCAGTACTTCGAACACAATTTCGGCCTTAGAGATGAGACGGGATGACTATGGCTCAAATATCAAAGTTTCTCCTTTTGATGATACGGAACTTTCTCACTTTGAACACTTTTCTATTTGAGGTCTTCTTAATTATATTTTCGACCATGCCAAAATCTGGTGTCAACAGCTAGCATAATGCACTCAGCAAACCGGCGGTCACTCGGTAAAAAACCATCTTCCGGTAGTAACTACTTGTAACAAGTGTACAATTGAACATATATTATTCCCCAACAGACCTACTGAGTACTTGTCCAAATTGGTTGTCATTCTTCAGTGAGCAGTGATATACGGACGATACGTTTTCAGCTGATTCTTGAACAGTGGATAAAGTCATCCATTAGATTGCATCATTTTGCAAATCAGCACCGTACAAGGTGGGCATCGTTCAGATTTTGTCCATGCACTGCCGTGTGCAGAGCAATTTCGTTCTTCAGTGAAGCTTGCTTGCTAGTGCCAAGGACGTCGACCCTATGGACTTCATAATTTCCATGAGTCGCGGCACTGACCCCCTGCTTCCTCCAATCAACTAGTCTAGACCTTTGCCGCATTACGCTAGGTACTATGTCCTTCAAAGCTGTCCTGGTGGCACTGTCTTTTTATGTTTTTGTTTCTGAACTAACTTTGTACCGAGTATGACGGTGATGTTTGTCTTTGTTTACAAAGTTGAGCACACCTGCTACGTGCCAAAGCTTCCAGGTCACGTGGGCATATGCATAGCTGGTCCGCAAACATGCATGCATGCCAAGTGACGCGTAGGCCCTGCAACCTCCAACCTGTCGTGCCCCCGTGATTTGCTGCAGTACATCCGCCGGTGTGTGCCATGGCACCTCACCCCGCAACCAAAGACTGATCGACATAAGCAAATGTGAGAGTATCAGATGATATGGAGCCTTAGGCTATCCGGTGATACGAGCTCCGGCGAGCCATTGGATCTGTAATCCAAGGGTCACCAACCGAGGTCCTAGACTTGCGTGTAAATGTCAAACTCCTTGAGGTTTCGGCGAATTTGCAGGAGATCAACGCGCCAGGCGCCAGCCTTGGATCTAAGATACAACGGCTCGCGTGAGCTGTTATCATGCTCTACATCACCTGATATTTTCCCAGCAAATGTAGCGCTCCAGCAAGTCTACATGGTACTAATCTGCACACATGACAACATTCGACAGCTTTCGGTTTTGTTCCATGCGCCCGCGCACTGTTTTTGTTTGTTGCCAACGTCCCGGTCACAAGCCCCCCTTGACTCTCCAAATAGGCGTGCCCACGATCTCAAACGGCTCGGCTCGCGGGAGCTGTTATCATGCTCTACATCACCTGATATTTTCCAAGCAAATGTAGCGCTCCAGCAAGTCTACATGGTACTAATCTGCACACATGACAACATTCGACAGCTCTCGGTTTTGTTCCATGCGCCCGCGCACTGTTTTTGTTTGTTGCCAACGTCCCGGTCACAAACTCACAACCGGATCAAGGTTAAGCCCCCCTTGACTCTCGCAAATAGGCGTGCCCACGATCTCAAACGGCTCGCTCGATCGGGGATTGGTCGCCGGGTCTCGATCACCGCCAGCCCGTGGCCGCGAAACAGTACCAGAATTCTGGCGATCGAAAACGACACTGACGATAATTGAAACTGCCAACGTACGTAGATGGGCCTGGCTAATTAAAAACGGGGAGATTCCATTCAATTCTCAGGTTTTGTCTGCCCTTTTCTGCGTGACCAGTACGTGGCGACACCAAAACTAGCCGTAGAGTACCTACTAGCCAGGTGGTGCCGCGGAATTATTGTCGCTTGGGTTTGTTGCTTCCGTGACCCCCTGCAAGGCTGCAACCTGCAAGTTGGGCCTGTGGACGTGGCTGTATTAAGCAAGCGCGAGGGAAGCAATCATATTCTAAAGCTAGTAGCATAACACCAACTAAGGGATGGATCCGCTTGATGAGGAGTCCTTCTTGGAGGAGCTCATGCCGCTTCACCGGGAGGAGGCGCCGGCGCCGCCGTACCCGGGCAGCAACAGCATGATGACGATCAGCGACCTCCTCTTCTACGGCGGCGGCAAGGGCTGCACTGCCGAGGAGAGGAGTGGCCCATTTCAGCAGCCCATGCTGCCCTCGCCGCCGGCCGTGCGTCCGCACCCGCACCAGGAGTTCGACTTCAACTACCTGAGCGAAGTGTGCAACCCCTGGAGGAGCTGCATCCCTGACCCTCCCGCGGTCGTCCAGGCTGCTGCCGGCAAGGCGCCGCTCACTCTTCCCCTCCATGACGCTATTGCGAGCTCGTCAACGTTCGTGTTCGGGGGAGGGGCCGGGGAGAGCTCGGGGATGAGAAGCATGCCGGCCTCCGGCACCCACCCGGAGAGCAAGCTCAATGCCGGAAGCGGAACTCCGTCAAAGAACCTCATGGCGGAAAGGCGGCGCCGGAAGCGGCTCAACGACCGCCTCTCCATGCTCCGGTCCACCGTGCCCAAGATTAGCAAGGTGTGCTGTCGCATCGCCCTTAATTTCTGTATATCGAATTATCTATGAGTTGTGGACCTTAATTAACATGTGTAGATCTAATTAACCGATCAATCGAACTGCAGATGGATAGGACTGCGACCCTCGGGGACACCATAGACTACGTCAAGGAACTGACCGAGCGGATTAAAACCGTGGAGGAGGAGATGGGCACCACGCCCGAGGAGCTGAACCTGCTCAAAAATTTCTCCAGCGGTGGCAACGAGGGGACGCCGACGAGGAGTTCCACCAAGTTATGTGCTAACGTCGAGAACCAAGGCGGGGGCGACACGAAGATTGAGATCTGCTGCTCGACAAACCCCGGAGCGCTGATTGCGACGGTGACCGCGCTGGACGTGCTGGGGCTGGAGATCGAGCAGTGTGTCGTGAGTTGCTTCAGTGACTTCGCCATGCAGGCCTCGTGCTCACAAGTAAAGTCCTTCTGAAATACTAGCTCTAAGTTTTCCTTCATTGCATGCCAATGAAATTCGATCGCCAATGTCCATTCACGGCGTGCCCGGTGTGTAGGCGGAAGGGAAGAGGCAGGTGATAAGCACAGACGAGATCAAGCAGGCATTGTTGAGGAGCGCAGGCTACGGGGCAAGGTGTCTCTAAGCTATAGCTAGCTAGAGATACAAGCGGTTTGTAATCTCGATGAATACGTGCTAGATTTGCTCTTTTTTATGAATTAGTGCAGGAGTTTTTTGGGGAATATCTTCGATGAGTATTTGTTGTCACCGGATTGTCTTCTTTGTGTGCGTGAGATGCATGAATGATTGAATGGAGTGGATACCCATTGTTGGAGTGTTAATTTGGTTGCACACTCTTACGGCTTCTTAGTCCAATTTACGTACAGGCCGGGTGTTACTCACAATGCTTTGTATCACTTGATGCTACATTCTAAGATAACAAAGTCGCCCTTTATGAAAGAAAAAAACTCTTACAGCTTCTTGTTTCTTCTGTTAGTTTAGCTGTTTCTGGACATGAATGGCTGGTCATGTTTTCTCAGACGCTTCATAAACTTGATAGGAATCTCAAGTCTGATAGTTAGGAGGACCTATTTCCTATAGTTTCTGTTAGGAAATTAGTGCCTGAAATTTCTGACCATAACCCTCTATGACTTTCGTCCGGGGATGAAGAGAGAGAGGCACCTAAAACCCGTGAATTCTGTTTTGACCTGTCTTGTGTTAAAAACGATGAATTCCTAGGTCTGGTCGATAAGATCTGGAATAGGACTGTGCAGGCCTCAGATCCTATTGACGTTCTTGACATCAAGCTCAATAAAATTAAGATATATTTTAAAGAGGTAATTACAGCAATGGTGCCTAAACTTGGTTCTTTGGTGCAAATACGGTTCGAATCACGTTTGCATACGTCCGCGCTGCTGACCAGGATGCCAGCATGGTCGTGGGACCCAATGTCAGCGAGTGCCATCACGCACAGAGGGGTGTGGCCGCGCGGCTGGGTGAAATATTATGGAAACCCCCTTCGTTCTGTTTATTTTTCGCACATAAGCCGTGACCCTCAATCCCCTTTCCACCGTGGCGGCGCGCTCAAGTAGGCAAATAAAAAGGACTGCGGCGAGGGCCTCCTCCGTGACCGTGTTCTTCACCAGGCACACCGGTTGCGCAGCCGGCACGCCCTACACCCTGCCGCGGTGCTCGAGGCATGCCGCGTTGAGGCCGTCCGTGCCCAGCGCCAGCGCGTCCAGGAGCATGTCCGCCGACTGCCACAGCTCGTCCGCCGGCTTGTGCAGCGGCAGCACGTGCGCCTTTGCCCACGGCTCCAGTTGCTGCAGTACCTCCAGACTCTACGGCGCAAGGTACCTCCTCCGTTCCTCCTCATCCTCCCGCCGCTCGGCCATTGGTCCTCCTCTGCTACTCACGGCGCTCCTACACCTGTCTCAAGGGCGACTTGTGTGGGCACAGAGATGCGCCTGCTCGACGTGTATGCAATGAAGGTGTGACACAGGGCCATGGTTTTTGGTGTGACAGTATGAGGTAACATTGGGTCTGAATTCAGGAGGTCCTCTTAATTCTGTGGTTTGTGATAATTTGAGTAGATCACATCAGTTATTACTGGAGCCTCTTATTAGTGTGTGAACTGTTTATTAACAGGATCGACAAACCATGGCAAGGAAGGGAGAGAATTGTGATTGCTAATCTTGCTAGCAAGAAAGAGGTTCTGGAGAAGAAGCTGAAAGAGAAAGATGGTGACATAGAAGCTCTCAAGAAGAAGCAGAGAATGGAGAAGAGAATGATTGCAATGGAGATCAGTTGCTATCCAGAGATAGGATGATAATGTTTTGCTATATTAATGTATTTTGGTTTAGTCGCAATCATGTTTGCAATGGCTGTCAGGTCCTGATGCATTTTGTTTTAATGTATTTTGGTTTAGTTGAGACAAAATTAGTATTTTGATGAAATCAATGAGATTTACTACTGAAATGCTTGGTCTGTGTATTGAAAGAAAATGGCAATTCGAGATATTTTGTTTCCTGTACTGCAGTTTCATATTAATGTCAATTTCATGTACAACAATCTCCTGTACCAAATCAATCTCCTGTATCAAATTGAAATTATTGTTTCATGTACCTGTACATCAAACATGATTTGAATCGAATGATTCATGTACTACAGTAGTATATCATAACTAAATTTTGACAGCACCAATTGATATTCAGTGCCAAATTTTGACAACAATTGTGTGAACATCATAGCTAAAATTTGACAGCAACACGATGATATTCGGTGCAAAAATTTTAAATTTTGATAGCAAGAAAGTGATATTCAGTGCCAAATTTTGACAACATTTTTGTGGTCATCACAACTACAGTTTGACAGCAAGACAGTGATATTCAGTACCAAATTATTGACGGCAACACTATAAATAGGTCTAGTACATAACATGACAGCCAAATACTTAAGTTCAAGGTACATCACATCCAAATGTTCATTACATTAATAATAACAAGTCTGGTAATCAAAATAGTCCTCTAAGCAAAAGATCAAGTTCATTGATGAACTTAGGTGCATTTTCATCAAGTTCAGACATGAATGGTTCATTGACAGCATCCTCAGCTAGCTCCGCTTCATAGTCACATGATGTATCCTTCTCTCTGTGATCATCCACTTCTTTATCTATGTTTGTCTCGAACAAATCATCGTCCCCATCTCTATATCAAAGTCACTATCATAGAAATCCTCATCAGTCTCTAAATCTGCTGTTGCTGCGTCTACTCCACCTTCCTCCTCTATTTCTTCGTCACCACAACATGATGATGATCCTTCCCCAAATAACCTCCTTCCCCTCCTATCATTTGGCACACTTCTTTCCTAATCTTGGATATTTTTATCATTTAGCATAATGTCATCTCTCATAACTCTGTTAAGTGTCTCTCCATGGTCTACAATCAGCAACAAATTCTTGTGCTCTGTAGTTGTTGCTATCATTGCAAGGATGTCGGAAGCACACTTTATCTCTCTTAGTCCATCACCCAATGTCTTTCCCGACTGACACCAAAACACATCAAGCTTTACACTCTTTCTGTCATACCCTAGCTGCTGCAGAAAATCATCAATCCTTAGAATGGACCAAGTATCACTGTCACAGTTGTCAAACCAGTCAACTTCATAATCCTTGTATGTGTTGTTGCTGTCAGTTCCACAAAAGAAGCCTCTGCGATGAATCTGAACTCAGAAAAGACCATCAAAAGCACCTGCAATGCAAAGAAGAAGTAACTAGTTCACTCTTACCTCAGCTTACAACACACAACTTAGTAAACAAATTCTGAATGATGTTTAGTTAATAATTCATTTAGCATCAATAAATATGGATAAATAAGTGGTAAGAACACTATCTTAACAGCATAGAATTCACTTCATAAAACACTTGCAGTAAACAACCCAAAATTGATAAAACAAACAAATTATTGGCAGAGAGTCTCCCGCTGTGTTGGTAAGATAGACTCACACACGCACACAGGTTGCTCGGTGGAATTTCTGGAAGAAACAAGGAAGATCTAGCAGAGTAAGAAACAGAGCACACATACACACGAGCAACCTTTGGTACGAATGCCTTCCACTTTTTTCTGCCTACCAACTAATGGTTAGGGTTTGGGCAGGAAGAGATTCAGCTCGTCTATCAGGATGATTTTATGCCCCATGTCAATGAATGAAAGTCCGTTCTTTCGCAGATAATGAAAAAGAAAAAAGTGCCACAGGATGGATGGCTGTCATGGGGAGGAAGAGGTTCCTAGTGGTTCAGACGAGTTCTTGTCTTTACAGAGCAGAGTAGGGACATCTGAAGGCTGAGTGGCTCTGCAGCTGTGAGCTACGGGTGTGATAAATTAAGGTAAGGCTCAATTGCATAATGCACACCAAAGATCTCTGTAAGCATATGCCAGGAGTTAATCTTCCATCATATAAAGAATGTGTACCAAAGATTTGAAGGCAACATCATATACGGGTGTGTATGTCTGCTCTGTTTCTTACAAAATTGTCCAGGCAACAAATGCCCTTTGCTTGCTGGCTGCTTACAGAAACTCACCCAACAAGTACTGACTAGCTTACACTATGCACGTACATACATGGTCATTGATCAAAATTGAGTGTGTACCTACTAGTCAAAATTCAGTTAAGCAAGTGTCAAACAATTCAGTTAAGCGTCCAACATTCAGTTAAGCATCTGTCAAAAAGTTCAGGAATGCTACTGCCATCAAGTTCAGTAATGCTACTGTTAAATTTTCAGTATACCTACTTCATATTTCTAATAAGATCAAATTGACCATCCTCTATGTCACCAAATCTGCATTTTTTTGTCCATCACAAATACCAAAAAAGAGGTGCCTTTCTAACGCACGCATTACCTAAGAACAAACATCAGTTTCAAATCCTAAAGTGTCATTGTGCATTAGGGGAATAACCTAAACACAACTAAGAATCATCACAGCAGCACCATGACATACAGATCCTAGTTCCTGTCGCGCCATACATACATTTAAAACCCTATAGAAACCAGGAGACAGAGGGGCAGAGGAGACGACGCAATTCTCACCATATGGAGGAGCTGCATCTCCGAGAGCTCGCCGATGAGGCGCCGCCATTCGCGCCCGCGACGATCAATGGTGCCGTCACGATCCACCCAGGTGGCGGCACCGAACGATCGAACTAGGAGAGAGACGACGAGAAGAGCCCGAGGCAGATCATGACACAGGCGGGATGTTAGGATATGGGCCGGCTGCTGTGTCCCACCGGCTCAGGGGCTTATGTGTGAAAAATAAACAGATCAAAGGGGGTTTCTGTGATATTTCACCCAGCCGCGTGGCCACATGCCTCTGTGCGCGATGGCACTAGCTGACATTGGGTCCCGCAGCCACGCTGGCATCTAGTCAGCAGCGCGGACGTATGAAAACGTGATTCGGACTGTATTTGCATCAGAAAGCCAAGTTTTTGCACCAAATCGGTGTATTCTTCAAGTTCGTGCACTAAACTAAATATTGGTAGCAAGTTTAGACACCATTGGTGTAATTACCTTTATTTTAAAGGTTGGGGTTCAGATAAATTTGGTCATGCTAAGAAGCTAAAGGAAAATCTTAGGGGGTGTTTGTTTCCAGAGACTTTTTTGTGTAGGGACTAGAAAAAGTCCCTCTTAGAGACTTTTTACCAAACGGGAGGGACTTTTTAGGGACTAAACTAGGCATTTGGGACTAAATGAAGAACACTCTCAAGGAGAGTCTTTTTGGGACTTTTTGGGACTTTTTCAACAATGCCCCTCCATGCACCCATTGGCCCTCCACCCCATAGTGTTGTTTGATTGTTTTTTTCTATATACTAGGGGCAACATGGTCATTTAATAACCTCTAGGAAGGGACTAGGGACTTTTTAGTCTCTGGAAACAAACAGGGTGGGACTTTTTAGGAACTAGGGACTTTTTAATTGGGACTAGAAAAAGTCCTAGGACTAGAGAACCAAACACCACCTTAGATTGGTGTTGTCATTGTTAGAAGAGCTTGAGGAGGATGGCCCTCTTCTTCCAGAATTGTATAGTAGGAAAGTGGACGTTAATTTTGAGTTGCATGAGATGCTGGTCAATGAGAAGATCTATTGGCTTCAGCATTCCCATGAGTGCTGGTTGCTCAAAGGGGATTGTAATACTTATTATTTTCATAAGATTGCGAATGGTCACAAGAGGAATTATACTACCCATGATCTCAAGTGTGGGGACGTTGAAATTACAAAAAAGGGTTCCCCCTCGCTTTATATTATAAAGCACAACCACAACATCAAGCATCCAATACAAAACGCACGCCACACTGACCCAAGGCAAGATACACGAATGTCGGGCACCGACACACAACCTCAACGACACAAAGCATCTAAAAGATGAGCAAAAAAGGATCCGCTAGGAGCCGACGGAGACCACCACCAAGGAGTGATCATCCGAGAGAATGTGCGACGGACACGCCGGACTGAGGACTCCAAGACGGTGCCTCCAGGAAGGGCACGAGCAAGAACGTCGCCACCATCTGATCCAAAGATCAAGTTTTCACCCGGAGTAAGATGAAGGGAGAAGAAGCACCACGACGAAGCCTGCAAGGAGAAACATGACGCCCACGGACGCCGTCACCGTCGACCAGAGCGGTACTGGGTAGGTGATGTACCCCGGTGCTTCAGCTCCCCTGCCGCCACCTCGATCCACCAACACCCACAGCCATGCCGCTTGAGCGGCCATAGTAGCCTGCCCGCATTCGAGCCGCGCAATCCGCCCACGACCAATGCGACTCCCACCACCAGGGTCGCCGCCCCGCCATGAGACCACGCCGAAGCCACCAATGTCCACGACTTTGTCAAGATTCACGACCCCAACCACCTCCAGAACCGCCGCTGGCAAAGCTGCCTCAAGAAGGTCCGTGACAACATCGACCAGGGGAAGGGGAAGGAGGAGAAGTTGCCCATTGCCACGACCGACACCTGTGTCAGCTCCAACTTCCCCTGGAACTGTGTTCCGCGCCTGCTTCAAAGGCCCAGAACATCAGGAAGCATCGTCCGTCTCTAGAAGCCGGAGAGGGAGGGTTACTGAGTTGTCGCCGCCGCTGCCTGAAGAAGCTACCGGGGGATCCACCCGAGCTGAGTGCCGCCACCCAGCCGCGATGGCCCGACTGGGTGGGAGCAGCCCACCACCTCTGCTGCCCCCCCCCCCCCACCAGAGCACCATGGCGAGAGGGTCGCCCGCGACCCGCGCACCGGACGCGGCGCCGAAGCGCGCTGCCGGAAGCACCGCCGCCAACGCCACCACTGGCCCACATCACCACCATGCCGCCCGCCGCCCGTCGAACGCCACCATCGCCGGCCTGCTCCAGGGCGCCGTCGCGCCGCCATGCCCAGCATCGAGCGCCGTGCCCAGCCGAGAGATCTAGCCCGCGCCATACCCCACGAGCGGGGGACGAAGGAGCGCCGCCGCCGCAGACGATGCCCAGGCTTCGCCTGGCCGCGCCCCTTGGCGGCGGCGAGGGTGGAGGAGGGAGGAAGAGGGGGTGCAGCGGCGGTGATCGGGAAACCTCCCCGACACCTCGCGGGTGGCATCGGGGGAGGGAGGGAGGTCCAGGTCCCGCTCTAGAACTTTTAAGGACCCTATCTTTGGGACGTTGAAATTCTGGGCACTGGCAATTTAATACACATGCCAGTAACTTCTATAAATAATTGTTTGGTCCAGCCATCGGAAATCAATTTCATATTGACCCTGATACTTGGAGGACTGATGACAAGCTTAACCTTGACGACAAATGCTGACTTAACTCACGAGTTTACTAAAAACGAAAGGACGATTTGTTTGCCATGGATGTTAATAAGGTTCCTGGGCCCCTCAATATCCTTGTAGAATGTTATCAATGTTGTAAGGATACTGTCAAGCATGAAATCATGCAGTTGTTTGGTACTTTTCATAAATGTACTTTGGATGTCCAACATCCGAGTTACAGGGTTATTAAGCTCCTACCCATTGTCTCTGGTCTTGACTATATGCAACAATTTTGGCCTATTTGCCTCCTTGGGGGTCCCTACAAGCTCATCACCAAAGTAATGGACCGAAGAGTAGAGAAATATGCTGAGAAACTCATTAGCCCCACCCAAAATGCCTTTGTTAAAGGCAGAAATATTATGGACAGGGTGTTGTCTCTTTATGAGTTACTTAATTATACTCATGTCAAGAAGAGAGTTCGGGTAGTGATTAAACTTGATTTGAGAAAGTCGTATGACAAGGACAATTGGGACGTCCTATTGGAATACCATAAGTTGAGAGGGTTCAATACTACCTTGTGTGGTTGGGTTAAACAAGTCTTGTACAACTACATGGTTAGTATCAAGCTTAACATCTGTGAGGGCCTTTATTTTCAAAGTTCCAAAGGGCTGCACCCGGGGGACCATCTATCACCTTTTCTGTATATTCAGATATTCTTACAGCTTTCATGGCTCGCCACCACGCATTGGCACCTCTCGACCCTCGCGGCTGTCGTAACGAACCCCATCTCCTCCAACACCGTCGCCGGCTTCGCAAGCTCTTCTCCAAATCTGTCAGAAGGTATTTTTCACATCCATAATATACCACTACTGTAGAGAATTGTAACGTGTTCGTGAAATGCCATACAGAGGAGTTAGATCTTAGATGTTCTTTGATGTACCTGTTACAAACATGTGGTTTGGTGTCATTCGATGTACAAATCAGATGGTTGTGTTTGATTTGCAGGACTTAATATGAGTGTCAATGTTTTGACGAAACAATGAGTCATTTCCATTTCGCAAATTCCTGATACTCAATACGCCATACTTTTAGCAAAGCTCATGCCGAAATTTTCGGTGGAGGTATTGTATTTTATGTTTTTTCACAACTGTTGTTTACAAGCGTTATTTGTGGAGTTCGATTGCACAGACACAAATTTGTGTGTTGATTTGCAGTACTTAATATGAGTGTCAATATTTTGACCAAATATCGATTCGTTTCCATTTTTGAAATTTACCAAAAAATCTGCTAGGTAACCACCATTTGGGCCCTGGTGGTTACAAAGCTGCTATACCGAAGTGGGAGAAGGAGGCCGCAGACTTTATAGCCGCAGGTAAACCGCCTCCGTTCTCGGAAAATTGCGATCCTGCTCATGACTTCTGTTTTCTATGGGCCCGTGCAGTGCAAGACACAGACAGTAAGGAGTTGGTCCTCCCGACGCAGAAACTTTGCTCGACAGAGGAGAACTTGGTAACATCAATCACCACTAATAATTTATTCCCACAACTTATTTTTACGTACTTTAATAATCGTTTACCAAAACACATGTATTTTTTGTGGAGAAAAATAAAGTAGGAATTTGGACCTCGCCCTCATGAATCTCCCTACAGCAATAGGTATGATGACCCTCTTACCCGGACAATGAACGAGGGTTTTGGGCCTAACAGGAAGACCAAGACTAGGCATGTATTGGGCATGGGTAAGATGTGGTAGGACGACGCCTACCCCGAAACCAAAGAACTAAAAAATTACAGAAGGAAGTACATAATAAAAACTAAGTTAGATGCAGTAATAGACGCAACACTCAAGAAGAGGTTAGCAGAAATGTTTCCGCACAACATGCCAAGTCCTACCCTGCAGCATACACCTAGGATCACCTAACAGCCACGAGCATCCCCCTTTATTCCATGTTGACCGCAAGCCAACGTCGGTGGGGTAAAGACAAGGGTTGCCAAGGGGCAAATCACCCCATTTACCAATGGTAGCAGAATGATGCACAGGGTCATCCCGGCACTTGACATGACGAGGGTGCAGATGTAGGAGGTAGTGGCGGGCCTTGAATATTGGTCGTTGCCACATCCCCCTGAAGAGGGCATCACAATGTTAGGGCAAGTGACCCAGAGCCACCTGCTTACCTGGCCGATAAATGATATAGAGGAGGTTCCCCACAGATATGCCAACATCAGAGACGTAGTGCCAGATATTCCGCATTCAGGGGAGAAGAATGCACGTGACAGTTGCGGACCATCGGCACACAAACCACATATGCATGTTGTCATCCACAAAGGGCGGAAAAAGAATATGTATAAGCCCGAGGAACTGCTTCTACCGGATTCTCTCGATTGATCTTCAAGTTCTACACGCCCATGTTGTAGATAAATGAAAAGAAGGCCAACATGGATACACGGCCAAGGTCATAGAAGGTTATAGTTTTGTCTAGGAGTTTCCGGCAGACATCATTGATCTGGCCTTTAATGAGGTCATCCATGCAAATATCTTCTCCGTCAGTGCAGTCTCCTCAGAGTTAATGCGGCTTTAGGTACTTCATCGAGCTACGAATGCCCTACTCCCGCATAGTAAAGTTACCTGATCCTTTTTACATGCACTGCAACAACCTGGAAGCCGCAGAAGGCCAGGAGGTCATCTCAGACTACTTGTTCCCGTTCTTTATCGTCAATCATCCACATACGGACACCTCTAGTGCCATACTGCAACAAGTAAGTCGTCACTCATTTATTTTGAAACATATAAATGGCCTTGTGGTTTGATCTCATCAATGCTAATTTCTTCATTTTTTTGCGCAGTGACCAACATTGGATCGTAATCGCACTATTGCCGATGCAGGGCTTGACTTATTTCATCGATTCAAAAAGACAACCTAAAAACCAACATACCAGATTGAAGAAGGTTCTAAATGATGCTCTCACCAAGTGTAAAAACTTCAGAGAGACGATAACAGAACATTCAAAATTCAAGTTCTTCACTAGCGCTTGTTGCTATCAAGAACAAAATGTGAAAACCTCTCATAGGTCTGGCTACTATGCCATGGCTTTCATGGACCACATTTTGAAGAAAAGCAAATATTTGCTAGTGATAGCCAGATCATCAAGTGGTCTGAAGAGATGGAGAGGGACATGGACATAGAAAAACTATTAGCATGGGGGCCTCCTAAAGATGTTGGCCAAAATCATCAACAAAGAGGTTGTAAATGAGGATCGGAAATTCCACTGCCAGTTAGAGCGAGATGAAGAACGACTTCATCGAGTCGAAGACATATTACGGTAATCGATTACGAGCGATACACTGCTTCAGAACATCTTGATTCGCTGTTCATTATATGAGTTAAGACACACATATTTATTTGTTGCCCTACACTTCTTATACTATATGTTTGCATCATTAATACTCCTAATTATTGTATCACCATTGTAATACAATTGTTTGATCCCAGTGGAATAATTGAGTGCAAAATACTGCTTTAGCACCATTAAAATGATGCCACGACAGCAATTACTCTATATAACGACATCACTACCAGTCTACCAGTGGCGGGCGGCAAAGGTGCCTAGCACTACTAATACGCACAACAGTGGCGAGCAGAGACAAAGCAGTGGCGGGTACATACAAACAAGAGAAATGTCTAACAGCTCCCGGGTGCCCCTACACCCTTATGAACAGTAAATTCATAAAAAAATTGAAAAACTATCAAAAAAATCTGAAACTTTCAGGGATCAAAGACTATCAAAGGTTTGATGTTCCTGCAAAGTTTCAGCAACAAATAACCTTCGTGGAGCCCTCACCAAAATAAACAAAATCACTGCTCAAAAATGTACATAAACTTTGAACAATGATTTTGTTTTTTTTATTTGAGTGCTCTTCGAATGTTATTTTTAGCTAAAACTTTGCAAGATCGTCAAAAGTTTCATGATGTTCGATGTCCCAAAGTTTCAGATTTTTTTGAATTTTTTGAATTTGTTTTGAATTTACTGTTCATAGAGGGTGTAGGGGCACCCGGGTGCTGAAAATCATGTCTCGGCCAAATAACTCGGTAGTTATTATAGTTGTGCCGGGCGATAACGCATACGCGCCACTACAACACTGTGCCATAACAAAGCTGTGGCGGGAGGTCAGTGGCGAGCGGCCCTGAGAGCCTGGCCCGTCACTACTAGGCTTTTTGCACCAACCACTGCTGGGCATTCCTGCCGTGGTGATGGTTTAATAAATTTGACATCAATTGACTTTTGATTTTCTACAATTGTTAGGCCTCAGCTGCGGCAGTACTCTGCTCTTTTCTCTTCATAGAAAATGGTTGGAAGGCATTTGGTTTCGATCAAAGCAAATGGAGAGTGGGCGTTGGGCACTTTCCCTCTAAGAAACTTTCTTTGGCACAAACTCAACACCACAATTTACCAGGATGCACTAACAGTAAGGAGCCACTTCATATCTTCCGTACTGCTCACATGCCCTGAGATTACTTGCAAAGTGGGTAGGTGCACCGTCGCCAGAAAAAATAGTAAGTGTGTCATAGGTGTCACCCTAGTATCCAACTGGCTCAATATATATAACATTTTTCTCCAGTTTTTTCCATAAAAACATAGCCTGCTAGCGCATAATACAACCTTGATTGGAGCTAACTAATGCTGTCACAATCAACCATTCTAGGCATAGAGTTGCAATTTCATGCATACAAGAAAAAAAATGAAGACATAGATCACAAAATTGACATGAGTTGGCCGTAATGTAGGCTTGGGAGGCATCAGGAATTGCACGCTGCACACTAAAGCCAATTACTGAGTGAGGGGTTAGGAAACTGCTGGTGCGTGGGTTGCGACATGGATAACTGTGCCGACCCTACTATTACGAACCCAAACTAACACACTCCAACCTCATGAGTAGCCAAGTAGCGGTAAATGGAGCGGAAACTTTCAGCCTTTCCTGCGGACAAGAGTAAATGGTGAGGGAAAATGGAAGTGGAAATTGAAATTTGAAAAAGTGAAATGGAAATGAATTGTTTTATGCGGAAACGGAAGATGTTTTCCGATAGAACAGACGCGGAAACAGAATTTTCCATTTTGAATATGAGCACATGGGTGTTTTGCAGCCCAACGAACACACAATTAGGCCCTACACATGGTGAGCATAATGGCGCAACTTCTATAGTGCTACTGCTACATCGAGCATGGCAGAATGCGGATAGAATCCCTATTCGCTAATGGAGCACTTTACCGTCGCTGACATATCCTATTATATAGGAACGATATGTCATAATATTTGTTAATCATCTCATCAATCGAATAACTTTGTTGGTTTCTTTTTTTTAGCCTACTGTTCAAGAAGTCTTTAGTTCTGGTGAACACTCCGCTTCTGCCTCCGTCATAATATGAGTTTATGTATTTGTTTCCGAGATAGGATTTTCAGTACCTGGATGCCCCTACACCCTCTATGAACAGTAAATTCAAAACAAATTCAAAACAGTTTATGTATTTGTTTCCGAGCTAGATCATGCCCCGCGAGACAGTGCGGCGCACTTGGAGGTCCCGAACTGTGCGTCAAGGCCGGATGGTAACAGGAGACAAGGGACACGATGTTTTTACCCAGGTTCGGGCCCTCTCGATGGAGGTAATACCCTACTCCTGCTTGATTAATATTGATGATATGGGTAGTACAAGAGTAGATCTACCACGAGATCAAGGAGGCTAAACCCTAGAAGCTAGCCTATGGTATGATTGTTGTATATGAAGTTGATGTCCTACAGACTACAACCCTTCGGTTTATATAGACACCGGATAGGGTTAGGGTTACACAGAGTCGGTTACAATGGTAGGAGATCTTGAATATCTGCATCGTCAAGCTTGCCTTCCACGCCAAGGAAAGTCCCATCCGGACACGGGACGAAGTCTTCAATCTTGTATCTTCATAGTCCTGGAGTCCGGCTGGAGATATAGTCCGGCTACCCGAACACCCCCTAATCCAGGACTCCCTCACTCACACTTATCTTGAGTCTTTTAGTAGTATCCATTAACTTGTCTATGAACTGTATAGGTAACCAAGTAGTCCTTTACTGCGGACGCGGCTATTCGAATAGTTTTATACCCTGCAGGGGTGTACTTCTTCATACACGCTTTCACCACTTACCGCCGTTTACACGACATGTACTCGGCAACCTTCAAGCGGAAGCCCAACGAGGGTGTCGGCCACGGCCTACCTAAACACTCAAGCCTCTAGTTCAGGTTTATCGCCTATTCAGGTTCCATCCGCAGGGAGTCCGGCCGAGGTTTCCACATACGGCCCCGAACGATGTGAACAGGGTTCCCGAGACACCAAACGGGTGACTCGGTACACCGTGCCACGGTGTATCTACCGCAACATAGCCCACCCCTAGGGTCAGCGCTACGCACGGCCGCCAACACATAACCTACAAACACCAGAAACTAATTGCAACTCTTGGACAGAGTACTAGGATGATTAAGAAGCCGAGAGGGTCAATTAAGGATCTCAATGCATGGTAGTAGTTGATTCTTAAAATCACACATACAGATCTCAGTTCTTATGGACGGCCTCAATGAAAAAACCCACCATGTACTCCTACATGGCCTCTCATCGATACCTTTACCAAATCATGTTCAACACATCCCTCACATTACCGACATAATCATTTCACTCTAGCCCATCACCCAGATGAACCAGACCTTACACAACTCTAAGCATAGCAGACATAGCAAGGTAGGAAACACAAACATGGCTCAATCAACTCCTACACATGCTAGTGGTTTTCATCTAGTTACTGTGGCAATGACAGGTCATGTAGAGGATAAGGGTTCAACTACCGTAGCACACAGCAGTTTGAATCGCGTTGTCTTAATGCAGTAAATAAGAGCAGAGGCGAGAACATGGGTTTGTATCGGAATGATCAATGGGTTGCTTGCATGTTGTAGTGGTAGTAGGGTACTGCCCTTCAGACGGATACTCGGGGTTATCCTCGGAGGTAGAACCTACCACGAAAGACACACCGACCATGATCAACACATGACAATATGCAACAATATGATGCATGCTATGACATGGAAAAATGAAAGTGTCTTGGCCTAATGCAAGCTAAAACAGAAAGGAATGAGCTCATTTGAATCAAAGATTCAAATGTTAGCTCATTTAACATGGCCTTATTAGTGCATTATCTTATTCTGCTTAAACAGCAAGGTTAACTTGTTTTGTCATGCATGAAACCATTACAGATGGATAGATTGAATTTTTCTGATCATTTTTCATATATAATTTGTTGGATTTGGAGCTATGGTTGATTTTCTATGATTTTTAGAAGTTTTGGCTATTTTCTGGAATTTCCTATATAAGAATAATTCCAGTAATTGAATTAATGCGTCAGCATGACATAGGTGTGACGTCAGCGGGTCAACTGGGTCGGCCAGGTCAAACCTGACTGGTGGGCCCTGTCTGTCAGTGTCTCAGCTAATTAACAGGATTAGATTAGTACTAATAAACTGTCAGTGGGGCTTGGGCCCACATGTCAGTGACTAAACTAATTAAAATTAGTTAACACTAATCCTAAACTAATTAGCAGGCCGGCCCCACCTGTCATAGGCTCAGGGGGGAGTCAACCTGGGCCCACGCGTCAATCCACGGTCAAAGGGGTCAAACTCGCCGGCGTTTAGCCGCCGGCGAGGCCAGGCGCGGCGGAGGGCTCGGGTTTTGCACTCCGGCGACCAAAGGACAGCGGAGAACATCTACGTGATGCGGGGAGTGAGCCGCGTGGTGGCAGTAGGTGGAGCTGGGGTGGCCGGAGACGACGGCGGCGAGCACGTCCGCGGTGGCCGGAGTTCGGGCGAGGTTGAACTAGTCGCTAGCAGGCACGGCGAGGGGCGTGCGGGGGTGCTACGGGCTCCTGCGAGTGCGTTGAAGACGAAGGCGTGCTCGGTTGCGACCCAACGTGGCTGTGGCCACCACGGCGACGTGCGGTGGCGTCAGCGAGCTTCGGCTCCGATGGCCATGGTGGTTAGAGGACGCGGACGAGCGCGGGGAGAGGGGGAAACAGGTCAGTAGCTCACTACGGTTGCAGGGGAGCGAACGGCGAGCTCGGGGGAGAGCTGGAGCGAGCGGGGCGGCGATGGGGATCTCCGGCGACCGAGGTTGAAGACGAGCTCTGTGCAGCGTCTCCGGGGCGAGCGAGCGCTCGGGGATGGGTCGAGGTGAAGTAGCGGACGACGGCGGAGCTTCTTGGCATGGCGAGGCAACGAGTGGACGGCGGTGGCTGCGGTGGAGCTTGTCGGCGGCGACGGCTGCGCTCGGCAGGGAATGGGGAGAGAGCCAGAGAGGGGGGAGAGGCCACGGGGAGAGTGGGGAGAATGAGAGGGGGATGTGGGGGAGTGTGTGGCACTCGTAGGTCACATTTCACATTTGTTTCCACTTTCACAAAAAAAATATGAAATCAAATGTGGGAGTACCCAATTTCGTTCGTTTTTGTTCCATTTTCATCCCTACTCACGAGCTTGCTCTTTATTGCAACTCTATTCGGTACAGCCTGACAAGAGAGGACTAAGCTGCAGATTAGTACAAGAAGATAGGCGATAAGGAAGAAGAACATAGGTGAGGAACACAGAGGAAGATAGGGGATGGGGTTCAGATGTACGGGGTGAAGGAGAGAGTCGTCGATGCCCAGCTCGTTGCGTATCCCTGTATTTGTAGCCTGTAGCTCTAGGCTTTTTAATCATTGCCCATAGCTCTACTGCTGTAGTGGTTTACAAATGATAGGCTACAGTGCTTTGGGCTCCCCTTCTCGTCAAAGTGGTCCATTATGGCCAAGTCAAATTGTCTTCTGAAGGCACTGCAGTGCTTCTATAGGCTGCAGTGATTTGGGCTACCCTTGAAATGATAGGCTGCAGAGCTTCTAGCTTCTAGAACCATTTGGCTAGAAACTGAATCTGGCATTTGGCAGGATGTGCTCTTAAATAATTGTGTGAAGAACAAATGCATTTCTAGAATTAAACCTAGAGTTGATGATTCACATTTTTGGAGTAGTCTTCTGAAAGTTAAATATCTGTTTTATCAATATTCATAAATGGTAATTGAAAACCAAAAAAAAACACCATATTCTATGAGGGCTGGTTGGTTGAGGATAAACCATTAAAAAGCTCCTACTTTAAACTATACAATTTGACTTTTGATCATAATATAACAATCGCTGAAGCTATTGAGAAAGGCTGGGATGGTTTGACCTTCAGAAGAACTTTGTTTCGTGAAACTTTGGAGTTGTGGAATAGTCACAAAATGACTTGGAGCCAGTCTTGTCCGGGTTGGGGCATAGGATTTTAGCTGAGCTAGTTCAGTTCGGCTAGCTGAAACATATTCAGGGACTCTGCTCACTGGAGCCAGTCTGCCCAGGTCAGATAAGTTGAACTGAATAAGGAGGAATGGGCGGCTTCACTTGGACCGATTGCAAGCTAAAAGGCTGCTCTTGAGCCAAGCTGGTTGAAGATATCTGAAGGTGTGATTGGCACATAGAACGAAATTTAAGGGAAGTAATTGTTCTGTTGAGTGGATATGATGCCTGTAGGACTTTGAAGTATTACCTTTTTTTTGGAAATGGAGGCATTGCCCCCGGCCTCTGCATCATGATGATGCATGCGGTCCTCTTATTAACAATCCAGAAAGTGTCATCATAAAAGTCTTAGAGCTCGCAAACGGAGCAAAACAAAATAAAATAAGGAAAATTACATGCGGACAATGACAACCAATACGGTAATAAAAAGGATAAACTCCCTAGACTCTTATCTTGTTATGCGAGCGCCATCCGAACCGGTTAAAGATAACCCGAGCTACCATCTCCCATTGTTTGCACCCAGTAACGAAAGGCTCCCTGGAGTCCATAGGAGTGAGTAAGGACCACGTACGGATCCAAGCTGTAGCTCTGAAGATAACCTGCAAAAAAGTTAAAGTGTGTTGTCTGTTAAAAATCATATCATTCCTGTAATTCCATATAGCCCATAATAGCGCACATATTCCAATCCAAATACGAGCCGCAATAATCTGTTCAACCCCAGCTAACCACGTCCCAAACAAAGATGCAATATCTACTGGAGGATTAATATTAAAAGTTATATGAATCGTTTTCCAACGTAACTTGGCAAGTCGGCATTCAAGAAAGAAATGTTGTATTGTTTCATCATGATCACAAAAACAACACCGCGAACTGCCTACCCATCGCCTCTTGATTAAGTTGTCCTTTGTGTGTATCACTTGCTTGTGGACAAACCATATGAAGATTTTAATACGCAAAGGAACCTTAACCTTCCAAATGTGCAGTGACCTTGAGAGGGGGCCAGAATTAATCAGATCCATATAGAAAGATTTCACCGTAAACATCACATTCTTAGTTAACTTCCATTGTGTTGAATCCGGCTGGTCGGAGAGTTGAACTTCTATCAATCTTGGAACCAAGTGCATCCAGGCGGTCCATCTCGCACCAACTAACACACGTCTAAACTGGATGTTTAAGGGAATAGTTTGAAGGATGGTGCCTACGTAATCCTCCTTACGTTGCACAAAAGGGTAGGATATTGGACGGCCAGAGACGTCTCTCCTAACCATGTATCCTCCCAAAATCTTGTTGACTACCATTACCAACCAAGAATTTGACCATACGAAAGAACAAGTCCTTCGTTCGCATAAGTCCCTTCCAGAACGGCGAGTCTGTCGGTCTCATGATAACCTGGGCTAGTGTTTTCGAGTGCAAATACTTATTGCACAAAATTTTAGACCACATGCCCTCCAGTTCTGTCTCTAATCTATATAACCATTTGCTCATAAGAGATTTATTCTTAATTTCTAAGTTCTTAATACCGAGACCCCCTTGGTCTTTAGGTCAGCAAACGATATCCCATCGCGTGAGACGGTATTTCCTCTTGGCCTCATCAGATTGCCAAAAGAAACGAGATCTAAAGAAATCAAGTCGCTTTCGGACCCTTTTCGAAATTTCGAAGAACGAAATTAGAAACATCGGCATACTAGTCAGTACTGAGTTAATCAGAACTAGCCGACCTCCATATGACATAAGCTTGCCCTTACAACAACTAAGTTTTTTTAATTCATTCTTCAATACATTTCCATTCTTTATTGGATAGTTTGCGGTGATGGATCGGTAATACCCAAGTAACTGAATGGTAAAGCACCTAATTCACATCCGAACAATTGTTTGTAAGTGTGTTCCTCGTCTTTGGCCTTTCCAAAAGAGAACACCTCGCTTTTATGAAAATTAATTTTTAAGTCAGGCAATTGTTCAAAGAGACACAAGATAAGTTTCATATTACGTGCCTTAGCCATGTCATATTCCATGAATAAAATAGTGTCATCAGCATACTATAGAATGAATACCCCTCCATCGACTAGATGAGGAACTAGACCCTCTACATGGCCATGCTGCTTGGCCCTGCCAATAATGGCGGCTAGCATATCTGCCACAATATTGAATAGAAGAGGTGACATGGAATCCCCTTATCGCAACCCCTTATGTGTCTGGAAATAGTGACCGATGCCATCGTTCACCTTCATTCCAACACCAGCTTTCTGGACTTGGGTATCCACTTGGTTCCTCACTAAAACCCTTCATGCGCATTACCTGCTGAAGAAAAGGCCACTTTACTTTATCATAAGCCTTCTCAAAGTCCATTTTGAAAATAACCCCATCCAGTTTCTTCGAGTGGATCTCATGAAGCGTTTCATGTAGAACGACCACCCCTTCCAGTATGTGCCGTCCCGGCATAAACGCTGTCTGGCTTGGTTGGGTCACTGAATGAGCAATTTGTGTCAATCTATTGGTTCCAACCTTTGTGAAAATTTTGAAACTCACATTCAGCAGACAAATGAGCAGGAATTTTTCGATCCGAACAACCTCATCTTTCTTAGGTAACAGCGTTATCGTACCAAAGTTAAGATGAAACAACTCCAAATGGCCATCGAAAAAATCATGAAAGATAGGCATAAGATCATCTTTAATAATATGCCAACATTTCTTATAGAATTCAGCTGGAAACCCATCTGGTCCCGGTGCTTTATTCGGCTTCATTTGGGATATTGCCTGGTGAACTTCTTTTTCAGTAAACGGTGCAGAGAGAACATCATTCTCTGCTGCCTGTAATTGAGGTATATCATCTCAATCACAGATTCATCAAGTGACACCGTAGTTGTATTTAGGGGTCCAAAAAGTTTTTGATAATAATTAGAGATATATGCTTTCAGATTTTCATGTCCCACTATTGTCCTCTCGTCCTGTTCAAGCTGTATGATTTTCTTCTTCCTATGTTTACCATTCGCAACCATATGGAAGAATTGTGTATTGTGGTCCCCTTGGACAACCTTAATCGTTTTCGCACGCAACGCCCACTTCAACTCCTCCTCCCGTAAGAGAGATCGTAAACCTTGCTCAGCCTCGGACTTGGTTCGTTGCTCATTAACAGAAAGGAGAGTGGCTTCAGCCTTTAAGTCTAGTGCCTCAATCAATTGAGTAAGACACTCTTTTTCTTGTTTATAAATCCCACTCTCATTTCTAGCCCATCCTCTCAAAACTGTCGGAGATGTGTAATTTTATTTTGCCATCTCTTAACATGTGTCCTTCCACTAACCGGCTTAACCCATTCTCGTGCAATCATCTCCATAAATCCTTCTTGCTCAAACCAGCTTTGCTCGAAGGAGAAGATATTTTTATTTGCCACATGGGTAGCCTCACACGAGTCTAACTGAAGTGGTGTATGATCCGAGATCGTTCTCTGCATCGCATGGACCGATACCAACGGGTATTTTTGTTCCCACTCCACACTAGCAAGTACCCTATCCAACTTTTCATAAGTCGGAATAGGTAACGAGTTGGCCCATGTAAACTGTCTACCGGTGAGCTCTATTTCTCTCAAATTGAGACTCTCGATACTCATGTTAAACATCATAGACCAATGTCCATCAAAATTGTCATTATTCTTTTCATCTCTCCTCCTGATGATATTAACCCCCCCCAACTAGTATTGGCAGATTTTCTGTAACGCCCCAGATATAACTTTCCCAATTTGTACTCCAACTCTTGCCGTTTCCGGCATCAAGTTATATTTATTTCTCGGGTTCGGATCTTTGTCTCCGTGTGTTTTTTTCGTTGTCATGCATCTCATATCATGTCATCATGTGCATTGCATTTGCATACGTGTTCATCTCATGCATTCGAGCATTTTCCCCGTTGTCCGTTTTGCATTCCGGCGCTTCATTCTCCTTCGGTGGTCATTTCTAACTTTCTTTCATGTGTGGGGACTAAACATTTCCGGATTGGACCAAGACTTGCCAAGCGGCCTTGGTTTACTACTGGTAGACCTCCTGCCAAGTTTCGTATCATTTGGACTTCGTTTGATACTCCAACGGTTAACCGAGGAACCGAAAAGGCCTCGTGTGTGTTGCAGCCCAACACCCCTCCAATTTGGCCCAAAACCCACCAAACTCTGCTCCATCATCTAGAGCGTTCGATCACGATCGCGTGGCCGAAAACCGCACCTCATTTGGACTCTCCTAGCTCCACTTATGCCTATAAATAGACCCCCCCCCCCGATTTTCGGATCTCTCCCTCTCCCCGAAACCCTAAAAACCTCTCCGCCGCCGCCGGACAACGTGTCCGCCCCGCTCCCCTCAGCCTACCGCAGGCCGCCACGTGGCATCCCACCACCCATCGCCGCCGCGGCCCGCCCGGCCCACGGCGCGCCCGCGCCTAGCCGCACTGGGCCAGAGGAGCCGCCGCCGCCGCCTCCTTCTTCCTCCACGCGCCCCGCCGCCCGGTGCCCGAGTCACCGCCGCCCGCGAAGATCGCCGCCGCCGCGCCATTTCCGGCCGGGGCAAGCGCCGCCCCGGGCCACCTCGTCGCCGGCCGCCGCCCCTCGCCACCTTGTCGCCGGCCGCCGCCCCTCGCCACCTCGTCGCCGGCGCCGCCTCCCCCGCCACTCCGACCTCTTGGATCCGGCCGCCGCATCCCACCTCGAGCTCCGGCAAGCACTGTTCTGGCGAGCTCCCCGGCCATCCTCGGTTCCCGTGCAGATCTCAGATCTAGATTCAAATCGGTTGACTTGTATCCCCGTAACCCTAATTTATGTGCATACTTTGACCTGTCATATCTCCGCATCCGTAGCTCCGTTTTGGACATATAGCATATCAAAATGTTCGTCTCGACGAGTACATCATTTCATTGCATCATTTTCATTTGAGTTCATCTTGATGCCCGAAATGCTGTTAGAAGGAGGCTTCGTGAGTTAATTATCAGATCTGCTAGTTCATCTTAGACTTTTGTCATTTTTGCCATGATTATTATGTGCATGATATGCGTGTGAGTCCTTCATATGTTTTGTTAAGCATCTTGTTATCTTTCCAGAGGTGCAACCCATGCATTTTTAGGATGTGTGTGGTGACTTGTGCAAGCTTGCAAAGTGAGGCACCCGGTAAATCTGTTTTCAGGGACTTAGTTGTTTTCACAAAGTCTGGGATTATTTAGTTCATGATGCCATATGTTCTTGCTGTTTCCTAATGATCCGTGCCTCTTTTGAGGATGATCAGTAAAGGAGTTTTGCTAATCTTGTTATGCTCTATCTATCCATGTCTTTACTTGCAATTATGGAGCACCCTAGCTTGAGTCAATCGAGCTCTACTTTTGCTTCGTTGTGAATCTGGGCAGATCGTCAACTCGTTTGCGATTTTGCCGGTGTTGTTGTAGTTGATCCGTGCATGCTATGCCATTGTTCCTGCCATGTCTAGCTAGAATTTTGTGCCTTCTTAATGGATGTATGCTTGCCTTGCCATGACTTGAACCATAGTGAGTGCATCGAGCTCATTTACATGCCTTCGTGAGTTATATTTCAGCATGTCTCAGTTTTCATTAAGTCTTAAAACTGATTGTGTTTTAGCTACGTTCGTGTGCTTGTTAGTATATTTTGTGATCTCTTTTGGCCCCAGGTCACTTAGGGTCTTTTGTTGAGCTTGTTGAGTAGCTCCATGCCATGTTCTTATTTGTCATGATCAGGTCATGTATCATGTTGTTTTGTTGCTCCGAAGAGGGCTTCATGATCTGAAATTTCAGACAAGTGTTAATTTCACTAAGTCTGAAATCTGTTTTGCATTTGCGTTTTTGCCATGCTTGTTTGAACCTCATAATGGATGAATTGGCCGTGGCTCAGTGCTAGTCTTTTGTTAAGCATCTTGAATGCTTCCCTGCCATTTATTTTGTTGTCATGTTTGAGTGCTGTAGCATGTTCATCTCATTGCTTTTAGATGCCTACTTGCTGTAAATCGCAGACCGGTGTCATATCTTAAATCGCTTGCCATTTCCAAACCGTAACTCCGATTCCGGCGATCTTTATATCGTTTTCAAGCGATTTCATCCCATCTTTCCAGTGGCACACTTGGTTTTCCAAGTTGAGGCCAGGTTCATGCATTTCCTGTCATATCTTGCATTTTGCATCCCGCATCGCATCCCGCATAGCATTCCATCATTGCATCTTATTGTTTGAGCTTGCACGTGGTTGATTGTATCCTTGTTGCTTGTTTGTCTTGTTTGGGTAGAGCCGGGAGACGAGTTCGCTAACGAGGAGCCCGTTGAGTTTGCTTTTGAGGATCCAGTCAACTCTGACAGCTTTGCAGGCAAGATGATCATACCCTCGAAATCACTACTATCTTTGCTATGCTAGTTTGCTCGCTCTTTGCTATGCCAATGCTATGATGCCTACCTTTTGCTTGTCAGCCTCCCAATTGCCATGTTGAACCTCTAACCCACCATGTCCTAGCAAACCATTGATTGGCTATGTTACCGCTTTGCTCAGCCCCTCTTATAGCGTTGCTAGTTGCAGGTGAAGATTGGAGGCCGTTCCTTGTTGGAACATTTATTTACTTGTTCGGATATCATTATATTGCTATGTTATCTTAATGCATCTATATACTTGGTAAAGGGTGGAAGGCTCGGCCTCTCGCCTAGTGTTTTGTTCCACTCTTGCCGCCCTAGTTTCCGTCATATCGGTGTTATGTTCCCGGATTTTGCGTTCCTTACGCGGTTGGGTTATAATGGGAACCCCTTGATAGTTCGCCTTGATTAAAGCTTTTCCAGCAATGCCCAACCTTGGTTTTACCATTTGCCACCTAGCCTCTTTTTCCCTTGGGTTTCCGGAGCCCGAGGGTCATCTTATTTTAACCCCCCCGGGCCAGTGCTCCTCTGAGTGTTGGTCCGAACTGAGCTGCCTGCGGGGCCACCTCGGGGAAACTTGAGGGTTGGTTTTACTCGTAGCTAGTCTCATCTGAGTGTGCCCTGAGAACGAGATATGTGCAGCTCCTATCGGGATTTGTCGGCACATTCGGGCGGTGTTGCTGGTCTTGTTTTAACCTGTCGAGATGTCTTGTTGTACCGGGATACCGAGTCTGATCGGTGTGTCTCGGGTGGAGGTCTATTCCTTCGTTGACCGTGAGAGCTTGTCATGGGCTAAGTTGGGACTCCCCTGCAGGGATTGAACTTTCGAAAGCCGTGCCCGCGGTTATGGGCAGATGGGAATTTGTTAATGTCCGGTTGTAGATAACTTGAACCTTAACTTAATTAAAATGAATCAACCGTGTGTGTTACCGTGATGGCCTCTTCTCGGCGGAGTCGGGAAGTGGACACGGTGTTGGAGTAATGCTTGCGCAGGTTGTTCTCTAGATTCTCGCTCGCGCTTTGCCTCCTCTTCTCGCTCTCTTTGCGTATAAGTTAGCCACCATATATGCTAGTCGCTTGCTGCAGCTCCACATATATTGCCTTACCCTTCCTATAAGCTTAAATAGTCTTGATCGCGAGGGTGCGAGATTGCTGAGTCCCTGTGGCTCACAGATTACTATAACTCCAGATGCAGGTCCAGGTGATTCCGCTCCAGGTGACGAGTACGAGCTCAAGTGGGAGTTCGACGAGGACTCTCAGTGTTACTATGTGTCTTTTCCTGATGATCAGTAGTGGTGCCCAGTTGGGGTTGATCGGGACCGTGTCGCATGTTGGGTTTTCTTCTATTTTGGCGCCGTAGTCGGGCCATGAGTGTTTGGATGATGTATGTTATTTATGTACTTTGATGTGACGTGGCGAGTGTAAGCCAACTATGTATCTCCCCTTTTATTCTATATATTACATGGGATGTTTGTGATGATTGCCTAACTTGCGACATTGCTTTCAATGCGGTTATGTCTCTAAGTCGTGCCTCGACACGTGGGAGCTATAGCCGCATCGAGGGCGTTACAAGTTGGTAATCAGAGCCTTCCCCGACCTTAGGAGCCCCATTGCTTGATCGTTTTTAGCAGCCGAGTTGTGTCTAGAAAAATGTTTTGAGTCATTTAGGAATTATATATCGGAGAGCTTAGGAATTCTTTTTACTTCCCAGTCTCCTCATCGCTCTGGTAAGGCATCCTGACGTAGAGTTTTGACTCTTCTCTTCTCAAATTTCACTAAAAAAATTTAGGATCACGCGAGTATCTTGGAATCGTTCCGATGGCTTATGATGAGAACATTGTCTTGGTGCCTCCTGTCAGGGGTTTAGTGGAAGTGTCCCGGGGAGTTGAGCTCTGAGGTGTTGTCATCATAATTTTATCGTTGCAATTCTGGAATACTTGAGATATGTTCGCCGACATCGAAAATCTCTTTTATGCAGTTCGTTGGTGAGATAACCTCGACGCCACCCAGTACTGGGGCGGGAGTTCGGGAGTATCGCCATAACTTGTATAACGGATGCTTTTCGAAGGTTGAGGTAGATGGTTTCCGAAGGTTTCTTGGTTATGTGTTGAAGGATGGATACAGCTGGATGTAGGAATTGCTAGTTTGGGTGAGATATTATGCTTCCCCTGTATCCCCAACACCTGATTGCATAACCGGAAAGTTTCGAGAGTTTCATAGGTGGGAATTCTCGTAGCTCTAGTTCTTCTTCCACGGATATTGGTTTGAGATTGGGATTTCTTACCGATTATTTGTTCTTGAGCCGTACCTTGTTGATTTAATTCTTCTACCTTCATTCTACGTGGCTTCGCAATTTAGGGATATGTGACCACTTCAAGAGAAATGCATTCGTTCATTTTGTTCGGATGTGAAGACTTTATGTTGCAATTTTCATTCCGTTGGTTTCAGCTTCAATTATCTGTCTATGTGCTAATGATGGTCAACCTCTTCAGGATGGCTCCCGCTAAGAGCACCAGTCAGAACCATAATCAAGATCCGCCACCACCTCCACCTCCTCCGGAGGCATGGCAAGCTGTGATGGCCGCAACCAATGCAAACACACAGTTGATCATGCAAATCCTCCAAGAGCACAATCAAGGCAGGCAAGGGAATCAAGGCAACAATCAGCACCACTTTGCTACACTGAACCAGTTCCTTGCGAATGGGCCAAAGACGTTCAGCAACTGTGTTGAGGCTTCCGATGCTGACGATTGGCTTGTGGATCTGGGCAAGCATTTTGAATGCAGCAACGTTAGGCCTGAAGATTTCGTCAAGTTCGCTTCCTTCCAACTCAAAGATCAGGCTGCAGAATGGTTCCAGCAGTACAAGGATTCCAGAGGTGGACGTCTGATCACTTGGGATGATTTCCGTCAAGATTTCCGAGCTCATCACATCCCTCAAAGTGTGGTTGAGAGTAAGCGTCAGGAATTCCGCAATCTGAAGCAAGGGTCTTTGTCTGTCTATGACTACAACAAGTAGTTCCAGAAGATCGTCCGCTTTGCCAAGCAGGACGTCCCTGATGAGAAGAGCATGATATATCAGTTCAGGGGTGGCCTCAGAGAAGAAATTCAGCTCGCTCTTGTCCTCTTTGAGCCGTTAAGATACGATGAGTTCTACAACATGGCACTAAAGCAAGAGGCTGCTCAGTTGAGGTGTGATGCTTCTAGGAAGCGAGCCGGAGATGCTACGCCTTCTTCCTCTACTCAAGTGGCCAAGCAGCAGAAGTTTTGGCTTCCTCCTCCTCCGTTCCGTCAGCCGTATCAGCAGAAGAGCAAAGGTGGCAGTGGTTCTTCCCACTCACCCAACCCTGGCTTTCAGAACAAGTCTTCGTCTCAACCTCCAAGATCGAGTGCTCCGTACCACCGTCCGCTTTCAGAGGTCACGTGCAACAAGTGCCAAGAAAAGGGTCACTATGCCAACAAGTGTTTCAACCAGAGGCGTCTTCCTCCTCCTCCTCCTGTGAGATCGGCAAGTACAGCAGTGGTCAAGCATAACCCCAAGCATGCCAAGGTCAACTTGATGAACGCAGCTCAGGCAGAGGATTCGTCAGATGTCATCATGGGTAACCTTCCTGTTAACGATGTTCCTGCAAAAGTTCTTTTTGACTCTAGTGCATCGCATTCCTTCATGTCATTCCCATTTGCATCGGAGAACAATTTTAGCACTAAGGCATTACCTAGAGTTATGCAAGTCGTCTCTCCAGCTAAGCGGCTGAGTTCTAGTATGGTGGTCCCGGATATTTCTATCTTGATGGGTGATTTCAAGTTTCTCGCTTCTCCAATGATTCTTGGTAACTCGGATATTGATCTTATTCTCGGGATGGATTGGCTTTCTAAGCACAAGGCTTAGCTTGATTGTGCAGCCATGCAGATTCAATTGACTCATTCGTCTAAGGATGTAATTGCCTTTGCCGCTCGGGATAATACCATCCGTCCGTTTTCTCTCAATGAGAAGGGTGAACTGGATGCTATCTCGCAAATTCCAGTCGTTTGCGAATATCAAGACGTCTTTCCAGAAGAGCTCCCAGGAATGCCTCCGCACCAGCCAGTTAAATTCATTATTGATCTTGAGCCCGGCACGGAACCTGTGTGCAAACGTCCTTACAAGCTCGGACCTGAAGAGTTGAAGAAGCTGAAGAAGCAACTCGATGAGCAAGAGAGAATGGGTCTCATGCGGCCTAGTTCTTCTCCGTGGAGTTGTGGTGTTCTTTTTGTGAAGAAGAAGGATGGATCGGACCGACTTTGCGTTGATTACCGTCCATTGAACAAGAAGACCATCAAGAACAAATACCCACTTCCCAACATCAATGAGCTGTTCGAACAACTCAAAGGTGCCCAAGTATTCTCCAAGCTTGATCTCCGTATGGGTTATCATCAGATTCGTATCCGTGAGCAAGATATTCCCAAGACGGCTTTCAGGACAAGCTTTGGTTCATATGAATACACTGTCATGTCTTTTGGCCTCGTCATCGCTCCTCCGACGTTCTCTCGCATGATGAACTTCATCTTCAATGCCTACACCAATGACTTAGTTTTGGTCTATCTCGACGACATTTTGGTTTTCTCCAAGAACAAGGAAGATCATGCCAAACACTTGCGTTTGGTCCTTGATAAGCTGAGGGAACATCAGTTCTACGCAAAGTTCTCCAAGTGTGAATTTTGGCTCGATGAGGTTCTTTATCTTGGTCATATCATCTCTGCCAAGGGCATTGCCGTGAATCCTGAGAAGGTGTCTGCAATTGTGAATTGGGAACCTCCTCAGAATGTGAAGCAACTCCGCAGTTTCCTCGGTCTCGCAAGCTATTGCCGAAGATTCGTTGAAAACTTTTCTAAGTTCGCGAAGCCTCTCTCAAATCTTCTCCAGAAGCACGTCAAGTACGTTTGGTCTCCGGAGTGTGATATTGCTTTCAACACTTTGAAAGAGAAGTTGATCTCTGCTCCAGTTTTGACTCCGCCTGATGAATCCAAGTCGTACGAGGTCTTTTGTGATGCCTCTCTCCAAGGTCTCGGTGCAGTTTTGATGCAAGAGAAGAAAGTTGTTGCTTATACCTCTCGCCAGTTGAAGCCTAATGAGAAGAACTACCCCACTCATGATCTCGAGTTGGCGGCAGTTCTGCATGCTCTGTTGACTTGGAGACATCTTCTATTGGGAAGAAAAGTGGACATTTTCACTGATCACAAGAGTCTCAAGTACATCTTCACTCAGCCTAATCTCAACCTCGGGCAAACTCGATGGGTCGAAATGATTCAAGAGTATAATCCGAGTAGCGAGTATACTCCAGGCAAGGCCAATGTGATCAATGACGCTTTGAGCAGGAAAGCGTATTGCAACAGTCTGATTCTTAAGCCTTATCAACCCGAGCTTTGTGAAGCTTTCCGCAAACTGAACCTGCAAGTTGTTCCTCAAGGTTTCCTCGCCAACCTTCAAGTCTCTCCTACCTTAGAAGACCAGATTCGCCAAGCCCAGCTTCTTGATGCTATGGTGAAAAAGGTGAAGATTGGGATTGCCAAGAGTCAGTCCAAGTACAAGTGCTACCGCCTTGATGACAAGGACACTCTCTTCTTCGAGGATCGAATTGTTGTACCCAAAGGTGAACTTCGTAAAGTGATCATGAACGAGGCTCACAATTCTCTCCTCTCCATCCACCCTGGGAGTACGAAGATGTATCAGGACCTCAAGCAAGCTTATTGGTGGACTCGAATGAAGCGCGAGATCGCTCAATTCGTGAATGAATGTGATGTCTGCAGAAGAGTGAAGGCAGAACACCAAAGGCCAGCTGGTCTCCTCCAACCTCTTGCCATTCCAGAATGGAAGTTTGACCACATTGAAATGGACTTCGTGACTGGGTTTCCAAAGTCCAAGCGTGGCAATGATGCTATATTCGTTGTCATCGACAAGCTCACCAAAGTGGCTCACTTTCTGCCTATCAAAGAGTCGATCACTGCAGCTCAATTGGCGGAACTCTATACCTCTCGAATTGTCTCTCTGCACGGTATTCCTCAAGTGATATCTTCAGACCGTGGCAGCATCTTTACCTCCAAGTTTTGGGATTCTTTTCAGAAGGCCATGGGCACCAACATCCGCTTCAGCACTGCTTTCCATCCTCAAACAAGCGGTCAAGTCGAGCGTGTCAACCAGATTCTTGAAGATATGCTCAGGGCTTGTGTGATCTCCTTCGGCATGAAGTGGGAGGATTGTCTTCCTTATGCTGAATTCTCCTACAACAACAGTTTTCAAGCAAGTTCGGGCAAGGCCCCATTTGAAATTCTGTATGGCAGGAAGTGCCGTACCCCTCTCAACTGGTCTGAAATCGGTGAACGTCAGCTACTGGGTAATGACTTAATCACAGAGGCAGAAGAAATGTGCAAAGTCATTCGTGATAACCTCAAAGCAGCCCAATCCCGCCAGAAGAGCTACTATGATAGTAAGCACCGTGATTTGGCTTTCGAGATCGGAGATCATGTTTACCTCCGCGTCTCTCCTATGAAAGGTACTCGTCGCTTCGGTATCAAAGGGAAGCTTGCCCCTAGATACGTGGGACCTTTCAAGATTGTCAGCAAGAGAGGCGACCTCGCCTATCAACTCGAGCTTCCTTCAAACTTTGCAAATGTTCATGATGTGTTTCATGTCTCTCAGCTTCGAAAGTGCTTCAAGACTCCTGACCGCACATTCAACTTCGAGGACATTGAGCTCCAAGAAGATCTCTCTTATCGTGAGCACCCAGTTGCTATTCTTGAAGAGACTGAACGCAAGACTCGTAACAAGTCAATCAAATTTCTCAAAGTCAAGTGGTCACACCATTCCGACCGTGAAGCTACCTGGGAACGTGAGGATCACCTCCGTTCTGAGTACCCGGCATTCTTTCAGTCCTAGATCTCGGGACGAGATCCTTTCGTAGTGGTGGATTGTTGTAACGCCCCAGATATAACTTTCCCAATTTGTACTCCAACTCTTGTCGTTTCCGACATTAAGTTATATTTATTTCTCGGGTTCGGGTCTTTGTCTCCGTGTGTTGTTTTCGTTGTCATGCATCTCATATCATGTCATCATGTGCATTGCATTTGCATACGTGTTCATCTCATGCATTTGAGCATTTTCCCCGTTGTCCGTTTTGCATTCCGGCGCTTCGTTCTCCTCCGGTGGTCATTTCTAGCTTTCTTTCGTGTGTGGGGATTAAACATTTCCGGATTGGACCGAGACTTGCCAAGCGGCCTTGGTTTACTACCGGTAGACCGCCTGCCAAGTTTCGTATCATTTGGACTTCGTTTGATACTCCAACGGTTAACCGAGGAACCGAAAAGGCCTCGTGTGTGTTGCAGCCCAACACCCCTCCAATTTGGCCCAAAACCCACCAAACTCTGCTCCATCATCTAGAGCGTTCGATCACGATCGCGTGGCCGAAAACCGCACCTCATTTGGACTCTCCTAGCTCCACTTATGCCTATAAATAGACCCCCCCCTCCCGATTTTCGGATCTCTCCCTCTCCCCGAAACCCTAAAAACTTCTCCGGCGCCGCCGGACAACGTCCGCACGAGCCGGACGTGTCCGCTCCACTCCCCTCAGCCTACCGCAGGCCGCCAC
This sequence comes from Triticum aestivum, assembly GCF_018294505.1. NCBI lineage: Eukaryota > Viridiplantae > Streptophyta > Magnoliopsida > Poales > Poaceae > Triticum > Triticum aestivum. The sequence goes on along the minus strand of NC_057800.1, from coordinate 34,927,274 downwards.
CAGGCATCCGCCACCCGCCGCCGCCGCGGCCCGCCCGGACCACGGCGCGCCGCGCCTAGCCGCACCGGGCCAGAGGAGCCGCCGCCGCCTCCTTCTTCCTCCATGCGCCCGCCGCCCGGTGCCCGAGTCGCCGCCGCCCGCGAAGATCGCCGCCGCCGCGCCATTTCCGGCCGGGGCAAGCGCCGCCCCGGGCCACCTCGTCGCCGGCCCCCGCCCCTCTCCACCTCGTCGCCGGCCGCCGCCCCTCGCCACCTCGTCGCCGGCGCCGCCTTCCCCGCCACTCCGGCCTCTCGGATTCGGCCGCCGCGTCCCACCTCGAGCTCCGGCGAGCACTATTCCGGTGAGCTCCCCGGCCATCCTCGGTTCCCGTGCAGATCTCAGATCTATATTCAAATCGGTTGACTTTTATCCCCGTAACCCTAATTTATGTGCATACTTTGACCTGCCATATCTCCGTATCCGTAGCTCCGTTTTGGACATATAGCATATCAAAATGTTCGTCTCGATGAGTACATCATTTCATTCCATTGCATCATTTTCATTTGAGTTCATCTTGATGCCCGAAATGCTGTTAGAAGGAGGCTTCGTGAGTTAATTATCAGATCTGCTAGTTCATCTTAGACTTTTGTCATTTTTGCCATGGTTATTGTGTGCATGATATGCCTGTGAGTCCTTCATATGTTTTGTTAAGCATCTTGTTATCTTTCCAGAGGTGCAACCCATGCATTTTTAGGATGTGTGTGGTGAATTGTGCAAGCTTGCAAAGTGAGGCACCCGGTAAATCTGTTTTCAGGGACTTAGTTGTTTTCACTAAGTCTGGGATTATTTAGTTCATGATGCCATATGTTCTTGCTGTTTCCTAATGATTCATGCCTCTTTTGAGGATGATCAGTAAAGGAGTTTTGCTAATCTTGTTATGCTCTATCCATCCATTTCTTTACTTGCAATTATGGAGCACCCTAGCTTGAGTCAATCGAGCTCTACTTTTGCTTCGTTGTGAATCTGGGCAGATCGTCAACTCGTTTGCGATTTTGCCGGTGTTGTTGTAGTTGATCCGTGCATGCTATGCCATTGTTCTTGCCATGTCTAGCTAGAATTTTGTGCCTTCTTAATGGATGTATGCTTGCCTTGCCATGACTTGCACCATAGTGAGTGCATCGAGCTCGTTTACATGCCTTCGTGAGTTATATTTCAGCATGTCTCAGTTTTCATTAAGTCTGAAAACTGATTGTGTTTTAGCTATGTTCGTGTGCTTGTTAGTATATTTTGTGATCCCTTTTGGCCCCAGGTCACTTAGGGTCTTTTGTTAAGATTGTTGAGTATCTCCATGCCATGATCTTATTTGTCATGATCAGGTCATGTATCATGTTGTTTTGTTGCTCCGAAGAGGGCTTCATGATCTGAAATTTCAGACAAGTGTTAATTTCACTAAGTCTGAAATCTGTTTTGCATTTGCGTTTTTGCCATGCTTGTTTGAACCTCATAATGGATGAATTGGCCGTGGCTCAGTGCTAGTCTTTTGTTAAGCATCTTGAATGCTTCCCTGCCATGTATTTTGTTGTCATGTTTGAGAGCTGTAGCATGTTCATCTCATTGCTTTTAGATGCCTACTTGCTGTAAATCGCAGACCGGTGTCATATCTTAAATCGCTTGCCATTTCCAAACCGTAACTCCGATTCCGATGATCTTTATATCGTTTCCAAGCGATTTCATCCCATCTTTCCAGTGGCACACTTGGTTTTCCAAGTTGAGGCCAGGTTCATGCATTTCCTGTCATATCTTGCATTTTGCATCCCGCATCGCATCCCGCATAGCATTCCATCATTGCATCTTATTGTTTGAGCTTGCACGTGGTTGATTGTATCCTTGTTGCTTGTTTGTCTTGTTTGGGTAGAGCCGGGAGACGAGTTCGCTAACGAGGAGCCCGTTGACTTTGCTTTTGAGGATCCAGCCAACTCTGACAGCTTTGCAGGCAAGATGATCATACCCTCGAAATCACTACTATCTTTGCTATGCTAGTTTGCTCGCTCTTTGCTATGACAATGCTACGATGCCTACCTTTTGCTTGTCAGCCTCCCAATTGCCATGTTGAACCTCTAACCCACCATGTCCTATCAAACCATTGATTGGCTATGTTACCGCTTTGCTCAGCCCCTCTTATAGCGTTGCTAGTTGCAGGTGAAGATTGGAGGCGTTCCTTGTTGGAACATTTATTTACTTGTTGGGATATCATTATATTGCTATGTTATCTTAATGTATCTATATACTTGGTAAAGGGTGGAAGGCTCGGCCTCTCGCCTAGTGTTTTGTTCCACTCTTGCCGCCCTAGTTTCCGTCATATCGGTGTTATGTTCCCGGATTTTTGCGTTCCTTACGTGGTTGGGTTATAGTGGGAACCCCTTGATAGTTCGCCTTGATTAAAGCTTTTCCAGCAATGCCGAACCTTGGTTTTACCATTTGCCACCTAGCCTTTTTCTTCCATTGGGTTCTGCAGACTCAAGGGTCATCTTTATTTAACCCCCCGGGCCAGTGCTCCTCTGAGTGTTGGTCCAAACTGTCAGCCGCCGGTGGCTACCAGGGGCAACTCTGGGCTGGCCTACCGGAAGTTTAGACAATCTGAGTGTGCCCTGAGAAAGAGATATGTGCAGCTCCTATCAGGATTTGTCGGCACATTCGGGCGGTGTTGCTGGTTTAGTTTTGACCTGTCGAAATGTCTTGTTGTACCGGGATACCGAGTCTGATCGGAACGTCTCGGGTGGAGGTCTATTCCTTCGTTGACCGTGAGAGCTTGTCATGGGCTAAGTTGGGACTCCCCTGCAGGGATTGAACTTTCAAAAGCCGTGCCCGCGGTTATGGGTAGATGGGAATTTGTTAATGTCCGGTTGTAGATAACTTTAACATTAAACTTAATTAAAATGAATCAACTGTGTGTGTTACCGTGATGGCCCCTTCTCGGCGGAGTCCGGGAAGTGGACACGGTGTTGGAGTAATGCTTGCGTAGGTTGTTCCTTTAGATTCACGCTCGCGCTTTGCCTCCTCTTCTGGCTCTCTTGTGCGTACAAGTTAGCCACCATATATGATAGTCGCTTGCTGCAGCTCCACACATATTTGCCTTATCCTTCCTATAAGCTTAAATAGTCTTGATCGCGAGGGTGCGAGATTGCTGAGTCTCTGTGGCTCACAGATTCCTACTATACCAGATGCAGGTCCAGGTGTCTCCGCTCCAGGTGACAAGTACGAGCTCAAGTGGGAGTACGACGAGGACTCTCAGTGTTACTACGTGTCTTTTCCTGATGATCAGTAGTGGTGCCCAGTTGGGGTTTGATCGGGACCGTGTCGCATGTTGGGTTTTTCTTCTATTTTGGCGTCGTAGTCGGGCCATGAGTGTTTTGGATGATGTATGTTATTTATGTACTTTGATGTGATGTGGCGAGTGTAAGCCAACTATGTATCTCCCCTTTTATTCTATATATTACATGGGATGTTGTGATGATTGCCTAACTTGCGATATTGCTTTCAATGTGGTTATGTCTCTAAGTCGTGCCTCGACACGTGGGAGCTATAGCTGCATCGAGGGCGTGACATTTTCATCTCCACAAATCCGCACCAGATCGGCTAGAAAGTCAGGCTTAAATCAGGTTGTGTTACCCCATATACAACTATTAGAGACCATCGGAACCCATCCAGTTTTGATCGCACCCTGAATTTAACAGAAAAGTCTCCCTGAACCACATTAAGCACCTCTAACGTCTCACACCGTACTCCTAGTAAAATCCCGCCGGATCTTCCTCTGGGAGGTAGGATGTGCCAGTCAAAATCGATACTACTGGAGAGAGTTTGAAGAAACTGTGATGTGAAATTATCTCGTCCAGTTTCCAAAAGTGCAATAAATTCTAAGTGTTGTTCTATTGTTGTTTCTGCTAAGAATCTTTGTTTAGCCAAGTCAGCTAGACCTCTCCTATTCCAAAAGATTCCTTTCATAGATCATCATGAATTTTTTTCTTAAGCTTAACTCTAGCACTTCTGCGTACTACCGAAGTAGGATAAATTTTCCGCTTCCAGGGCCGTTTGGGCTTCTCCTCAACACCCTGCGGGAAAGTAGGATTGACGACAACAGAAACTGCACCCTCCATCAGGAGAGGCTCTATCGTGTCTGTAGTCCCCAAATCCTCCTCATCCTCAGCCTCCGCACTAGGCAAAAGATTATTACATATATTTGCAAGATCAACCATTCCTAAATTGTTCATTTCATTGTCATTCGTAGGTTTGATAGATGCAAGATTACGAATGATTTTGGAAGCCCTCTCCGCTTCCAAGTCTAAAAGATCATTAACGGATTTGACGACCTCGGTTTCAATCGATCCCAAAGAAATTCATAAGTCATTTGCCTTATCTACTATTTCATTCTCAGAGAAGTGCAAAATTGAACAACTTTTATCAAAAGACGCACTTGTAGTAGCCTCGACATGACGAAGCATGGCGGCCCTCTTGGCACGCGCTAGCTGCAGGTCGTTCGCATCCGGCTATCCCTGGATCCGGTTGCTGAAACGCCTGCCAGCCGACACCGGATCCACTATCCCACCGAAAGCGATAAGCTCCTCCGCCGTTCTCTCCCGAGGGGTATGCTCCTGACTCCCACACCCATCCCCTATCGTCGGTGAAGGAGGGTAGGGCGTAGTTGAGTGGACCTCCGCCGCAGAGGTCAAGGGGGAAGAGGACAGTGGAGCCGCCTGCTCACGAGTCCCGCTCCCCCTTTCCGCACCAGAACATCTCGTCCCCTGGCCGCTCTGCACAGTGCGGTCCTGCGGGGGTGTTACAACATGGGACTCCTGCCGCACCTCACCCCCATCTCGCCGTTCTGCACGGCGTGGTCCTGCAGGGGGAGGGGGTTACAGCACGAGACTCCTTCCCGCACCTCACCCCCAGCTCATCTGGTGTAGCCGGGGTGGGAAGAACGCCATAGACCTCCTGGCCAGGCACCCCTCCCAAGGAAAACAGGCTGGGCGCAGGTAGTCGGGTGCTATGGGTCTCCTTGAAGGAAATATGCCCTAGAGGCAATAATACAGTTATTATTTATTTCCTTATATCATGATAAAAGTTTATTATTCATGCTAGAATTGTATTAACCGGAAACATAATACATGTGTGAATACATAGACAAACAGAGTGTCACTAGTATGCCTCTACTTGACTAGCTCGTTAATCAAAGATGGTTATGTTTCCTGACCATGGACAAAGAGTTGTTATTTGATTAACGGGATCACATCATTAGTTGAATGATCTGATTGACATGACCCATTCCATTAGCTTAGCACCCGATCGTTTAGTATGTTGCTATTGCTTTCTTCATGACTTATACATGTTCCTATGACTATGAGATTATGTAACTCCCGTGTGCTGGAGGAACACTTTGTGTGCTACCAAATGTCACAACGTAACTGGGTGATTATAAAGGTGCTCTACAGGTGTCTCCAAAGGTACATGTTTGGGTTGACGTATTTCGAGATTAGGATTTGTCACTCCGATCGTCGGAGAGGTATCTCTGGGCCCTCTCGGTAATGCACATCACTTAAGCCTTGCAAGCAATGCAACTAATGAGTTAGTTGCAAGATGATGTATTACGGAACGAGTAAAGAGACTTGCCGGTAATGAGATTGAACTAGGTATTGGATACCGACGATCGACTCTCGGGCAAGTAACATATCGATGACAAAGGGAACAACGTATGTTGTTATGCGGTCTGACCGATAAAGATCTTCGTAGAATATGTAGGAGCCAATATGGGCATCCAGGTCCCACTATTGGTTATTGACCGGAGACATGTCTCGGTCATGTCTACATTGTTCTCGAACCCGTAGGGTCCACACGCTTAAGGTGTCGATGACAGTTATATTATGAGTTTATACGTTTTGATGTACCGAAGGTTGTTCGGAGTCCCGGATGTGATCACGGACATGACGAGGAGTCTCGAAATGGTCGAGACATAAAGATTGATATATTGGAAGCCTATGTTTGGATATCGGAAGTGTTCCGGGTGAAATCGGGATTTTACCGGAGTACCGGGAGGTTACCGGAACCCCCCGGGAGCTATATGGGCCTTAGTGGAAAAGATAAGAGGCAGCCTGAGATGGGCCGCGCGCCCCTCCCCTCCCTTGGTCCGAATAGGACAAGGAGAGGGGGCCGGACCCCCTTTCTCTTTTCCCTCCACCGCGAATCCTATTCCAACTAGGATTGGGGGGGAATCCTACTCCCGGAGGGAGTAGGACTCCTCCTGGCGTGCCTCTCCTAGGCCGGCCGCACCCCCCCCCTTGAGCCTTTATATACGGAGGCAGGGGCACCCCAGAGGAACACAAGTTGATCCACGTGATCATATTCTTAGCCGTGTGCGGCGCCCCCTGCCACCATAGTCCACGATAATATTGTAGCGGTGCTTAGGTGAAGCCCTGCGACAGTAGTACATCAAGATCGTCACCATGCCGTCGTGCTGACGGAACTCTTCCCCGACACTTTGCTGGATCGGAATCCGGGGATCGCCATGGAGCTGAACGTGTGCTAAAACTCGGAGGTGCCGTAGTTTCGGTGCTTGATCGGTCGGGCCGTGGAGACGTACGACTACATCAACCAAACGCTTCCGTTGTCGATCTACAAGGGTACGTAGATCCCACTCTCCCCTCTCGTTGCTATGCATCACCATGATCTTGCGTGTGCGTAGGAATTTTTTTGAAATTACTACGTTCCCCAACAGTGGCATCCGAGCCTAGGTTTTATGTGTTGATGTTATATGCACGAGTAGAACACAAGTGAGTTGTGGGCGATATAAGTCATACTGCTTACCAGCATGTCATACTTTGGTTCGGCGGTATTGTTGGACGAAGCGGCCCGGACCGACATTACGCGTACGCTTACGCGAGACCGGTTCTCCCGACGTGCTTTGCACATAGGTGGCTTGCGGGTGACAGTTTCTCCAACTTTAGTTGAACCGAGTGTGGCTACGCCCGGTCCTTGCGAAGGTTAAAACAGCACCAACTTGACAAACTATCGTTGTGGTTTTGATGCGTAGGTAAGATTGGTTCTTGCTTAAGCCCGTAGCAGCCACGTAAAACTTGCAACAACAAAGTAGAGGACGTCTAACTTGTTTTTGCAGGGCATGTTGTGATGTGATATGGTCAAGACATGATGCTGAATTTTATTGTATGAGATGATCATGTTTTGTAACCGAGTTATCGGCAACTGGCAGGAGCCATATGGTTGTCGCTTTATTGTATGCAATGCAATCGCGCTGTAATGCTTTACTTTATCACTAAGCGGTAGCGATAGTTGTGGAAGCATAAGATTGGCGAGACGACAACGATGCTACGATGGAGATCAAGGTGTCGCGCCGGTGACGATGGTGATCATGACGGTGATTCGGAGATGGAGATCACATGCACAAGATGATGATGGCCATATCATATCACTTATATTGATTGCATGTGATGTTTATCTTTTATGCATCTTATCTTGCTTTGATTGACGGTAGCATTATAAGATGATCTCTCACTAAATTATCAAGAAGTGTTCTCCCTGAGTATGCACCGTTGCGAAAGTTCTTCGTGCTGAGACACCATGTGATGATCGGGTGTGATAGGCTCTACGTTCAAATACAACGGGTGCAACACAGTTGCACATGCGGAATACTCAGGTTATACTTGAGGAGCCAAGCATATGCAGATATGGCCTCGGAACACGGAGACCGAAAGGTCGAGCGTGAATCATATAGTAGATATGATCAACATAGTGATGTTCACCAATGAAGCTACTCCATCTCACGTGATGATCGGACATGGTTTAGTTGATTTGGATCACGTGATCACTTAGAGGATTAGAGGGATGTCTATCTAAGTGGGAGTTCTTTAAGTAATTTGATTAATTGAACTCAAATTTATCATGAACTTAGTACATGATAGTATCTTGCTTATGTATGTTTGATTGTAGATAGATGGCCCGTGTTGTTGTTCCGTTGAATTTTAATGCGTTCCTTGAGAAAGCAAAGTTGAAAGATGATGGTAGCAATTACACGGACTGGGTCCGTAACTTGAGGATTATCCTTATTGCTGCACAGAAGAATTACGTCCTGGAAGCATCGCTGGGTGCCAGGCCTGCTGCTGGAGCAACACCAGATGTTATGAACGTTTGGCAGAGCAAAGCTGATGACTACTCGATAGTTCAGTGTGCCATGATTTACGGCTTAGAATCGGGACTTCAACAACGGTTTGAACGTCATGGAGCATATGAGATGTTCCAGGAGTTGAAGTTAATATTTCAAGCAAATGCCCGAATTGAGAGATATGAAGTCTCCACTAAGTTCTATAGCTGCAAGATGGAGGAGAACAGTTCTGTCAGTGAGCATATACTCAAAATGTCTGGGTATAATAATCACTTGATTCAGATGGGAGTTAATCTTCCAGATGATTGCGTCATTGACATAATTCTCCAATCACTGCCACCAAGCTACAAGAGCTTCGTAATGAACTATAATATGCAAGGGATGAATAAGACTATTCCCGAGCTCTTCGCAATGCTGAAAGCTGCGGAGGTAGAAATCAAAAAGGAGCATCAAGTGTTGATGGTCAACAAGACCACTAGTTTCAAGAAAAAGGGCAAAGGGAAGAAGAAGGGGAACTTCAAGAAGAACAGCAAGCAAGTTGCTGCTCAAGAGAAGAAACCCAAGTCTGGACCTAAGCCTGAAACTGAGTGCTTCTACTGCAAGCAGACTGGTCACTGGAAGCGGAACTGCCCCAAGTATTTGGCGGATAAGAAGGATGGCAAGGTGAACAAAGGTATATGTGATATACATGTTATTGATGTGTACCTTACTAATGCTCGCAGTAGCACCTGGGTATTTGATACTGGTTCTGTTGCTAATATTTGCAACTCGAAACAGGGACTACGGATTAAGCGAAGATTGGCTAAGGACGAGGTGACGATGCGCGTGGGAAACGGTTCCAAAGTCGATGTGATCGCGGTCGGCACGCTACCTCTACATCTACCTTCGGGATTAGTATTAGACCTAAATAATTGTTATTTGGTGCCAGCGTTGAGCATGAACATTATATCTGGATCTTGTTTAATGCGAGACGGTTATTCATTTAAATCAGAGAATAATGGTTGTTCTATTTATATGAGTAATATCTTTTATGGTCATGCACCCTTGAAGAGTGGTCTATTCTTATTGAATCTCGATAGTAGTGACACACATATTCATAATGTTGAAGCCAAAAGATGCAGAGTTGATAATGATAGTGCAACTTATTTGTGGCACTGCCGTTTAGGTCATATCGGTGTAAAGCGCATGAAGAAACTCCATACTGATGGACTTTTGGAACCACTTGATTATGAATCACTTGGTACTTGCGAACCGTGCCTCATGGGCAAGATGACTAAAACACCGTTCTCCGGTACTATGGAGAGAGCAACAGATTTGTTGGAAATCATACATACAGATGTATGTGGTCCGATGAATATTGAGGCTCGTGGCGGATATCGTTATTTTCTCACCTTCACAGATGACTTAAGCAGATATGGGTATATCTACTTAATGAAACATAAGTCTGAAACATTTGAAAATTTCAAAGAATTTCAGAGTGAAGTTGAAAATCATCGTAACAAGAAAATAAAGTTTCTACGATCTGATCGTGGAGGAGAATATTTGAGTTACGAGTTTGGTGTACATTTGAAACAATGCGGAATAGTTTCGCAACTCACGCCACCCGGAACACCACAACGTAATGGTGTATCCGAACGTCATAATCGTACTTTACTAGATATGGTGCGATCTATGATGTCTCTTACTGATTTACCGCTATCGTTTTGGGGTTATGCTTTAGAGACGGCCGCATTCACGTTAAATAGAGCACCATCAAAATCCGTTGAGACGACACCTTATGAACTATGGTTTGGCAAGAAACCAAAGTTGTCGTTTCTGAAAGTTTGGGGCTGCGATGCTTATGTGAAAAAGCTTCAACCTGATAAGCTTGAACCCAAATCGGATAAATGTGTCTTCATAGGATATCCAAAGGAAACTATTGGATATACCTTCTATCACAGATCCGAAGGCAACACTTTTGTTGCTAAATTCGGAAACTTCCTGGAGAAGGAGTTTCTCTCGTAAGATGTGAATGGGAGGAAAGTAGAACTTGATGAGGTAACTGTACCTGCTCCCTTATTGGAAAGTAGTACATCACAGAAAATTGTTTCTGCGACACCTACACCAATTAGTGAGGAAGCTAATGATAATGATCATGAAACTTCAGGACAAGATACTACTGAACCTCGTAGATCAACCAGATTGAGATCCGCGCTAGAGTGGTACGGTAATCCTGTTCTGGAAATCATGCTGCTAGATCATGATGAACCTCCGAACTATGAAGAAGCGATGGTGAGCCCAGATTCCGCAAAATGGCTTGAAGCCATGAAATCTGAGATGGGATCCATGTATGAGAACAAAGTATGGACTTTGGTTGACTTGCCCGATGATCGGCAAGCAATTGAGAATAAATGGATCTTCAAGAAGAAGACTGACACTGACGGTAATATTACTGTTTACAAAGCTCGACTTGTCGCAAAAGGTTTTCGACAAGTTCAAGGGGTTGACTACGATGAGACCTTCTCACCCGTAGCGACGCTTAAGTCTGTCCGAATCATGTTAGCAATTGCCGCATTTTATGATTATGAAATTTGGCAGATGGATGTCAAAACTGCATTCCTGAATGGATTTCTGGAAGAAGAGTTGTATATGATGCAACCAGAAGGTTTTGTCGATCCAAAGGGAGCTAACAAAGTGTGCAAGCTCCAGCGATCCATTTATGGACTGGTGCAAGCCTCTCGGAGTTGGAATAAACGCTTTGATAGTGTGATCAAAGCATTTGGTTTTATACAGACTTTCGGAGAAGCCTGTATTTACAAGAAAGTGAGTGGGAGCTCTGTAGCATTTCTGATATTATATGTGGATGACATATTACTGATTGGAAATGATATAGAATTTCTGGATAGCATAAAGGGATACTTGAATAAGAGTTTTTCAATGAAAGACCTCGGTGAAGCTGCTTACATATTAGGCATAAAGATCTATAGAGATAGATCAAGACGCTTAATTGGACTTTCACAAAGCACATACCTTGACAAGATTTTGAAGAAGTTCAAAATGGATCAAGCAAAGAAAGGGTTCTTGCCTGTGTTACAAGGTGTGAAGTTGAGTCAGACTCAATGCCCGACCACTGCAGAAGATAGAGAGAAAATGAAAGATGTTCCCTATGCTTCAGCCATAGGCTCTATCATGTATGCAATGCTGTGTACCAGACCTGATGTGTGCCTTGCTATAAGTCTAGCAGGGAGGTACCAAAGTAATCCAGGAGTGGATCACTGGACAGCGGTCAAGAACATCCTGAAATACCTGAAAAGGACTAAGGATATGTTTCTCGTATATGGAGGTGACAAAGAGCTCATCGTAAACGGTTACGTTGATGCAAGCTTTGACACTGATCCGGACGATTCTAAATCGCAAACCGGATACGTGTTTACATTAAACGGTGGAGCTGTCAGTTGGTGCAGTTCTAAACAAAGCGTCGTGGCGGGATCTACATGTGAAGCGGAGTACATAGCTGCTTCGGAAGCAGCAAACGAAGGAGTCTGGATGAAGGAGTTCATATCCGATCTAGGTGTCATACCTAGTGCATCGGGTCCAATGAAAATCTTTTGTGACAATACTGGTGCAATTGCCTTGGCAAAGGAATCCAGATTTCACAAGAGAACCAACACATCAAGAGACGCTTCAATTCCATCCGGGATCTAGTCCAGGTGGGAGACATAGAGATTTGCAAGATACATACGGAGCTGAATGTAGCAGACCCGTTGACTAAGCCTCTTCCACGAGCAAAACATGATCAGCACCAAAGCTCCATGGGTGTTAGAATCATTACTGTGTAATCTAGATTATTGACTCTAGTGCAAGTGGGAGACTGAAGGAAATATGCCCTAGAGGCAATAATAAAGTTATTATTTATTTCCTTATATCATGATAAAAGTTTATTATTCATGCTAGAATTGTATTAACCGGAAACATAATACATGTGTGAATACATAGACAAACAGAGTGTCACTAGTATGCCTCTACTTGACTAGCTCGTTAATCAAAGATGGTTATGTTTCCTAACCATGGACAAAGAGTTGTTATTTGATTAACGGGATCACATCATTAGTTGAATGATCTGATTGACATGACCCATTCCATTAGCTTAGCACCCGATCGTTTAGTATGTTGCTATTGCTTTCTTCATGACTTATACATGTTCCTGTGACTATGAGATTATGTAACTCCCGTGTGCCGGAGGAACACTTTGTGTGCTACCAAACGTCACAACGTAACTGGGTGATTATAAAGGTGCTCTACAGGTGTCTCCAAAGGTTGACGTATTTCGAGATTAGGATTTGTCACTCCGATCGTCGGAGAGGTATCTCTGGGCCCTCTCGGTGATGCACATCACTTAAGCCTTGTAAGCAATGCAACTAATGAGTTAGTTGCAAGATGATGTATTATGGAACGAGTAAAGAGACTTGCCGATAACGAGATTGAACTAGGTATTGGATACCGACGATCGAATCTCGGGCAAGTAACATACCGATGACAAAGGGAACAACGTATGTTGTTATGCGGTCTGACCGATAAAGATCTTCGTAGAATATGTAGGAGCCAATATGGGCATCCAGGTCCCGCTATTGGTTATTGACCGGAGACATGTCTCGGTCATGTCTACATTGTTCTCGAACCCGTAGGGTCCGCACGCTTAAGGTTTCGATGACAGTTATATAATGAGTTTATACGTTTTGATGTACCGAAGGTTGTTCGGAGTCCTGCATGTGATCACGGACATGACGAGGAGTCTCGAAATGGTCGAGACATAAAGATTGATATATTGCAAGCCTATGTTTGGATATCGGAACTGTTCCGGGTGAAATCGGGATTTTACCGGAGTACCGGGAGGTTACCGGAACCCCCCGGGAGCTATATGGGCCTTAGTGGGCCTTAGTGGAAAAGAGAAGAGGCAGCCTAAGATGGGCCGCGCGCCCCGCCCCTCCCTTGGTCCGAATAGGAGAAGGAGAGGGGGCCGTCCCCCTTTCTCTTTTCCCCCCTCCGCGAATCCTATTCCATATTCCAACTAGGATTGGGGGGGGGGGGGGAATCCTACTCCCGGAGGGAGTAGGACTCCTCCTGGCGTGCCTCTCCTAGGCCGGCCGCACCCCCCCCCCCTTGAGCCTTTATATACGGAGGCAGGGGCACCCCAGAGGAACACAAGTTGATCCACGTGATCATATTCTTAGCCGTGTGCGGCGCCCCCTGCCACCATAGTCCTCGATAATATTGTAGCGGTGCTTAGGTGAAGCCCTGCGACAGTAGTACATCAAGATCGTCACCATGCCGTCGTGCTGACGGAACTCTTCCCCGACACTTTGCTGGATCGGAGTCCGGGGATCGTCATCGAGCTGAACGTGTGCTAAAACTCGGAGGTGCCGTAGTTTCGGTGCTTGATCGGTCGGGCCGTGGAGACGTACGACTACATCAACCAAACGCTTCCGTTGTCGATCTACAAGGGTACGTAGATCACACTCTCCCCTCTCGTTGCTATGCATCACCATGATCTTGCATGTGCGTAGGAAATTTTTTGAAATTACTACGTTCCCCAACACTCCTGCCCACGCCCCCACTCGCGGCCAACCCGATAGTGTCGACCTGCCCACCGGGTGTGGAGTCAATCATGTCTGGGCTGCAGTCAACGTGTCGCTCGAGTGCCGTCGTCACCTCGCAGGCCAAACTCACCACCGATGGCAACTCAAGTTCCGCCGGGTCGTCTGCCTCGACTCTGGTGCTCCATAACCGACTAGGAGCCGACCTCGGTCCAAACAAACCAAAATGAAGCGTGTTCATCGGAGTTGTCGACGGGGGCGCCTCTTTGGCAGAGCTGTCTACCTTATCTGGTTGCTCAGTAGGCCCCTTGTCCAACTCCTGTGGTGAATCATCCGACCCCTTATCCTGATTCCTGGGCGCGCCACCCCCCTCAGTCGTGTCCATATCCTGAGTCTGATCCCCATCTTGGGAAATTGGAGTATCCTCGATCTCAAGCTCTAAAACATAAGTGACTCCAGCATGTGTCCATCTAACCACATCTGGTATGAACTCAACACTCACAGCACTGACCGGCAACCTCGCAACCCCTTGTGCATGAGTGAAAGGCATGTCAACTTTTTTTGTCTTACCAATCATAGCGCCCAAGCTCCAAGCAATCAGAAAGTGCTTAATCAGTTTTGGTGGTGCAATAAAGAACCGTACCCGCACCTTCTCCAAAGGTGTACCCTCTGGTTCCTCTTGCTTCCACTCATCAAAAGCAACAATAACGTTGGTGCTTGGGACTCTGCACAAACCCCACTTGAGAAAATGCATCTGATCTTCTTTAGTAGAAAAATCCACCTTATAAGCCTGTCCCTCTAACTTTTCCAAATGCCACTGATAATTACCTGGCACCGGGTCACGCAGTTGTCTCATGATCTGAGCCTCAGTTAACTGACCATTAGTAACCCGGACTACTGCTGGGAAGGAACTCTCAACCATCTGCGGTAGAGGGTCCACCTCCGGTGTCTCAAAGAACATCAACACCTTGCAACAGACACCAAATATGTTAATGCCAGGTTTAGGACCCGATAGGAGTGGGCAATCACCGGTGACATGTTGAGATCGAAAGCAATAATCACAAAGCTAGCTCATTAGTACACTCTGCCACAAAAGTGACGGGGTTCACCACATCTATAGCAAGGCAACTTTTTCTTCTTAATTGCCCACTTCGAGAGTTTTTCTCCCTCCGCTTTCTCTGGCCCTTTGTCAGATGTGTCATCCCTAGGTTTAGCAGCTCCAGAAGCCGCCGGAACTGTCACTGCTGCCAGAGCCCTAACAGCGTCAACCGCAGTCGCGGGAAACATGGATGAGTCTCCCACCACATCTGTTGAATGCTCGAGCTCCTCCCCCGAGGCTATGTCCGCAACAGGCGGTGGTGGCGGTGGAAGATGTCGAGGTGGAGGTGGGCGTCTGCCTCTCCCACCACGTCGATATCCACCCCGGAAGCGATCAATGGGTCTGGCGACGCCTTCAACAAAATTACTGGGCGGGCCTTGAAATCCTGGACCGTCACCGTTGTACCAGTTATATCCACGGCCGCCACCGGATGAAGATCCACGGTGCAGCCCCTCACAATAAGCATCATATCCATCGTCTCCCCACTGCCCGTAACGGTTGTAATACTGCCCATCTCTACTGTATCCACTGTATCTAACTTATCAATGAATTTCTTTGCGGTTGAATTTTAGGTTGATATTCCGTACAAACTCCAATTACCAACTACCATAAGTTCCCTGTCCTCCTACCAGGATCTACCATCATGAGGTGACCACTTCATGTGGTCCGTCCTAGTCACATGCCCTAAGATTACCTGCAAAGAGGGTAGGCGCACCGTCGCAAAAAAAAGAGCGTGTCATAAGTGTCACTCGTATCTGACTCAGGATATAAAACTTGTTTTTCACCATTTGTTTTGTGAGAGCCATAGACGCCCAATATATAATCATGAGGAGAGCTAGCTATACCATATATAGTTGAAGTTTCACGCGTAATGGACGACATGGATACCAAAATTGTGTAACGTAAGCTTGGGAAGCATCAGTAACTGCATGCTGTGCACTAATGCCAATGATCGAGCTGGCCCATGGTAACCTGCTAGAGCGGCGGCGCCGCTGGGCGCTTATCTAG
Organism: Triticum aestivum; assembly: GCF_018294505.1. Taxonomy (NCBI): domain Eukaryota; kingdom Viridiplantae; phylum Streptophyta; class Magnoliopsida; order Poales; family Poaceae; genus Triticum; species Triticum aestivum. Next base: position 34,911,448 of record NC_057800.1, on the reverse strand, counting down.
GACAATAGGGCGCTGATGAACAGCCACTTCTTCTCGTGGATTGCTTGTCTAGTGCACCTCGTACCCTGTTGGACATAACCTGGCGGTGCATGTCCAGGTCCGTGTGCATGCGAGCCTGTACTTTTTATCTGCATGTAACCATCCCTGTAACTTGTACCGTGGATTTGTGAAGCAATACAAATCAAAAACCTGTGGGAATCAACCTATCCCCCCCCCCCCCCCCCCCCCCCGCCCCCAACAACTGAGTCGTTTCTCTACATGTTCGAACATATTTCTAGTGTGCATTAGAGAGGGCCTGATAATGAATCGGATTTCCTAATTACCCAAGGGAATTGGCCTTGTACACACCAAAAAATGCCACCACATTGTCCAGCCGCCTCGTTAGGTTCTCCAAAACAAACAAATTCACTACCATCAAATTCAGTCTTCAGATCTGAAAGTTGTTCATATGCCAAAAGCAATTTTTTTTGATTTTTAGCCTTTTTGACGTCATGTTCTATATAATAAGAAATGTGTCATTTGCAGATTGCCATATGGAAAGGCCACCATACACAAGGTGTGGCACAAATCCTGTAATCTGACCTGAAACCTTCCTACACAATTATAACTGTCAACATGTCTGTCACAATATTCACAATGTTAAATAACATAGGGGGTAGTGAGCCACCCTAATAGTCTCATTTTCATTTTCTTTAGAAAAGGAGGATGACCCATGGCCTTTGCATCTGGGAGATACATGCAGCCATCTTATTAATTATCCACAAAGACCTTACAAAGTTTTGCATCAATATGTCTGAATCCGCCATCTTCGTAACATCTCTCGCTACTCCTCTCCATGAAGGGGTGTAGAAGTACTGAGCCGAATACCCAGACCTCTCACGTAAGCCTAACATCTAAATCCGGAGGCCCCAACCAAGCCATATACCGAGTCTAGGGCACAGACCGGTCCGACGCACTCTCATATATAGGTCTTCGCTGCAGTCTTTCACCAATCCATCTTATAAGAAGGTACTGATGCATCGAGTTTGTCAGGCCTGCCGTCGACGCCACCATGGCGCCAAACAGCGCAACCGCCCAGCGCTCGTCCATCCAGACACATCCGTTGTCGAGATCCAACCGCACCATGCCGCCAATACTCGTCGTCTTCGACGTGGTAGATACAACGCCACTCCTCCTGCCAAACTCCACATCGTCGCCGTTGCTGGAGCTACGCGGATCCCACCACCCACAACAACTCTTCCTCAAACACCTGAGCCTCCCAAGACGGCGCCTCCACGGACGGTACGATACGCAGGACGCCGCCGCCACCCAATACAGACGGAATTTTGGACTTTTGTGCGGGAGGGGTTCAGAGGTGGATAGGAGGGACCTCGACTTTGCCTCCAGGGAGGGTAACGGCGTCGAGGGATGTCACCGATGTCGGGCCGAACCAGCCGACCAAAGTTTCCTCCAGTCCCGATCCTACATCACCAAACCTCCATTTGCTCCTGATCCAGCAGCGAGCCATGAACCGAAACCTGCAGAGATGAAAGTGCCATGGTGCTCAACCGACCAGGAAGGAGGATCGAGAAGAACCACCATCGTAGATCATCCAGCCATCGAATCCAATGATCCGAAGTGGCCAGCGACGAACACCACCACCCCGCGCCGGACCCAGAGGGAACAGACATGAACCCAACGACGCCCACGACCACTCGGCCTGACCCACTCACCCCGCTTGTCCAGCGCCAGCCGATCCAGAGGGTGGCCGCCGCTCCGCTACTCCTTGCAGGGATCAAATCGGGACCTTGCCTCCCTAAGAAGGAGCCACACCTGGACGGAGCGACCATGCCTTGAGCGCGCACCTCCACATCATGCATTAGGCCTCATAGCATGGCCAACACCAAGCCGCCACTCGCCGAAGGGTGCTGCAGCCCTGCTGTAGTCGCTACGCTGATCCGCCCGAGGCCTTCGTGAGCCGCCATCGACGGGATACAAGCCGGGAGAGAGAGAATTCCCCGCTGCCGCCATCCTTGAACCCGCATGCTTCACAATCTCATTTTCATTTGGAAGTAATGTACAACGTCATGATTCTGTTGCGAGGTGTATGGACATGTAAGCCAGAATATTATGCCATGGTTGGCGAGAAGGGTGTGAATGGTGACGTTACAGAACTCTTTCTCGTTGTTAGTTTGAAGAGCATTCATAGACTTACCAAATTGTGTGGAGAAATAGGAGTAAAAGGAAGTGAGGGTGGCAGGAACGCCGGTTTTCATGCATAGCGAGAATGTTCACACAAAATGCGAGTAATCATCCAATATCAGAAGATAGTAAATAAACCCGGAGTTACTCGCAATACGTGAGGTCGATACATCACTGTGAACTAATTTAAACGGAAAGGATGTAATTGTGGAAAAAAGAACTAAACGTAATGCCAACATGCCTGCCAACACGACATGGGTCACAAGTATGAGCATCCATTTTATTACAGGAAAAGGAAAATCCTTCATTATTTGATGAAAATAGGTAGAGCTTGGGTGGCCGAGGCGCGCATGCGAGAGGTCAATGTCGGTGGATAGAGCCAAAGGTTCAGCGGAAGATGATGATGATGATGGTCGTACAGGGTACAGATCTCTGGTGTTGTCACATCGGTGGGGGACCATCCGGGTACGGGCATCCTTAACAGAGCAACTGAATTTGTCAAATTCCACAATTACAGGATTATACAGAGAAATAGAAAGAACTAACAATAAATTCTGAATTAAGTATGGAGAAACAACGACATTATTAAGAAACAATGGCCCGAAGTTAGACGGAAAATTAGTGGAGGCGGTATGAGTAATGGGAAGGGCGGACCGCAACCAACATTGATGTGAGAGGTAGTAGCGGTAGGAAAGGAAATAGGGAGATTACCGGGTTTGGAGGCCATATGAGTGGATGCACCAGTATTCATGTACCAGTCGCCACCGCCACCAAACGAGGCAGGTGTGGGGGCAGACTGTAGGGGGTTAGGAGCATGGGGTCCCATGGTGGAGGCATGCCATAGAAAGGCACAACGACAGGGTTGGCAGGTGGCAAACCGGACCAGAGTGTCGCGATGAATGCCTAGTACGTGGCCAGACTGAGCCCGCGGACACCCAGGAGAGGGGCCACGCGGCACTGGCATGGTGTAGGCATGCACCACCCCCATCCATGTAGGAGTCGGCTAGGACTGCTGGGCGGCGCACGACTGGCCAACGTTGATGTTGTTCCCGTCGGTGCTGCCACAACCACGTCGACGCTAGCGGTTGTGGCCACGCGGCTAGTGTGCAGGGCATCTAGGGCTTCGGAGGCCACGGTTGTGGCACTGCGGGTGAACGAGAAGGGGCGTCGTGGGATAGGCCGGCCGCGAAGGCGATGTGGACCGTGTGAGAGCACAACTTGTTTAGTCGTCCCGCCTCGAGGCGAAGGTAGGCACAACATGGTCAGTAGAATGAGGTTGGAGCCGGCGTTGCTGAGGTCCTCATCAAGACCGACCGTCAGCATGGAGAGGAGGAGCTCGTAGGAGACCTTAAAATCCAAGTCTCCCAACTCATCAGATGGAGTTTTGAGACGCATGCAGAACTCCTCGATGGAGTACTCGTTCTGGTGTAAAGCAAAAAACTGCTGCTGAACAAAAACGAAATGCTACAGCCTGTTGTCGGTGAAGAGGCATGTGATTTTGGTCCAAACAGTAGACTTAGTGTCGCCGTCATGAACGATGGTGTGAAAAATCTCCTTGGAGACAGTGAGGAAGAACCACCGGATGATGGTGGCGTTGATGGCCATCCACTCAGAATCATGAGGCATGGCCAAGGGATCGACTATCTCGTCGACGGGGTCATGGAGATCATAAATGCGGAAGAGAAGACCGAAATACATCTTACACATGTAGAAATTAGCCTCGGAGTGGGAGAGCTTCATTGGGATGCGGTCGAAGATCAGAACGCCATGGGTGTTCACAGCCAAGGGACCGACGAAGGGGTTACTACTCCTGGACCTGGAGGAGGCAAATGGGTTCCTAGGGGCCAAAATAGAGAGAGAGAGAGAGGAGTGTAGAGAGAATACCATGGAAGCAGAAGCGGAGTAGAGAAGCCGGCTAGGGTTCGACTTATGGTTTTGGGGAGGGTGGCAGAAGATCCACGGTGGTGTTGGAGTGGAGGTCGCGGATGTATCGTGAGGGGGTAGAGACGAGTGACAGTGGTGGACAGAGGAGAGGGTTGGCGTGGCGGGAGAGGAGACGACGTGACCAGGGGGTGGAGGAGGGTTGGCGGCGCGGCTCGGGTGGGTGGGGGTGAGCAGCGGTGGTGCGGTTAGGAGAGGGAGGACCTGGTTAATTAGGTTGATATCATATAAAGAGACAATATCATGCAACACACGTGGGCGTGGTCATATCATTCACGGGCATCAGTGCCAATATATAGTTATACAAGGACTTCATCACGTCCAAGACAAAACCCTAACGAGATGGACCGAGATTAGAGTACATGTCTATGTACATGTACATTGGGTACTTAACACGAGGGGGGACGAGGGGGCCATGGCCCAAGGTTGAAATGTTTGCAAAGATAGCCTTCAAATTTTCTAAAAAAATTGCATAGTCACTCTTAAATTTGTATATCCCGCCTCCTAAAGTTTGGTAATTTGTGTTGCTGCCCTTTCATAGATCCTGGGTCCGTCCTTGATGACGATGGACCTGGAAGAGCCCTACTGCCCACCCGTCATGGACCTCCTGGTCGGGTCGCCTGGGTCCTGGGCAGATCGGATAGCTCGGAGATACGCCAAGAAGCCCCCATGGCACGCCAGCTGGCAACGGACCTCGGAGGACCTTTTCACCCGCGAGGTGTCCAGGGAGGTGGGTACTCCAACATTTTTTATAGGAGTAATAAATAGGAAGCACCTATAGCAATAGAAAGAGCGAAATATGTAGGAATTTACAAAGCACTCCACACTCCGGTAGTTGCTAATTTCTTTGTTGATTCAGCTACGCCAATACATATGCCATACCTTTCTATGCTTCCCTGCAATCCACGGAACCTTTGGGGAGCACGGACGCTTGGCATAGCTCATGGAGCAATGATTATGTTACGCTTGCACATCAGATGATGATAGTTTATGATAGAGATCAATGGAGTGCCACATGACATTCGTCATATGGTAGGGGTTGAGGGGTAATGGCAGTCCCATGTTTTGTCACTTCCAACATTCAATCCCGTGAGGAGATAGTTGGGCAATACTTAAAATAAGTTGAGCTAGCCTTTCTTTGCATGCATGTGGTCTCACAATGCCTTGGTTCGCTAAGAATACCATTCATCTAATTCAGTTTTGAATCTTATGGATCAGAATATTCATGCCATAATAAAGAAGATTATATGGATAAATACGTTAGGTAGCATTCCACATCAAAAATTCTATTTTTATCATTTACCTTCTCTAGGGCATGTAGGAACTAAGCTTGGGAATGCTTGATGCGTCTCCAACGTATCTATAATTTTTTATTGCTCCATGCTCTTATATTATCTATTTTAGATGTTTTATATGCATTAATATGCTATTTTATATTATTTTTGGGACTAACCTATTAACCCAGAGTCCAGTGCCAGTTTTTATTTTTCCTTGTTTTTTAGTTTTACAGAAAATGAATACCAAACGGAGTCCAAACAGAATAAAACTTTACGATGATTTTTCTTGGAACAGAAGACATCCACGGAACTTGGAGAGGGGGTTAGAAGATGGCCGAGGAGGCCATAAGCCTCCCAGGCGCGCCCTAGGGGGGCGCCCTAAGGGCTTGTGGGCCCCTCGGGACTCCTCCAACCCTAATTCTTGCACTATAAATTCCAAAATATTCCCAAACCAACAGAAGCGTCCACCTAAATACTTTTCCATCGCCGCAAGCCTCTATTCCTGTGAGATCCCATCTTGGGATCTTTTTCGGCACCCTGCTGGAGGGGGATTCTATCACGGAGGGCAACTGCATCAACCTTATTGCTCTTCCGATGAATTGTGAGTAGTTTACCACAGACCTACGGGCCCATAGATAGTAGCTCGATGGCTTCTTCTCTCTCTTTGATCTTCAATACAATGTTCTCCTTGATGTTCTTGGAGTTCTATTCGATGTAATATTCTTTTGCGGTCTATTTGTCGAGATCCGATGAATTGTGGATTTATTACCAGATTATCTATGAATATTATTTGAGTATTTTCTGAATTCTTTTATGCATAATTAAATATCTTTGTATTTCTATTTGAATTATTGGTTTGGTTTGCCAACTATATTGGTTCTTCTTGCAATGGGAGAGGTGCTTAGTTTTGGGTTCAATCTTGCAGTGTCCTCACCCAGTGACAAAGTAGAGGTAGCGAGGCATGTATTGTATTGTTGCCATCAAGGGTAAAAAGATTGGGTTTTCATCATATCGCTTGAGTTTATCCCTCTTCATCATGTCATCTTACTTAAGGCGTTACTCCGTTCTTATGAACTTAATACTCTAGATGCATGCTGGATAGCGGTCGATGTATGAAGTAATACTAGTAGATGCAGGCAGGGGTCGGTCTACTTGACACAAACATGATGCCCATATTTATAATCATTGCCTTGGATATCGTCATAATTTTGCGATTTTCTATCAATTGCTCGACACTAATTTGTTTATCCACAGTATGTTTTCTTTCAAGAGAGAAGCCTCTAGTGAAACTTATAGCCCCCGGGTCTATTTTCCATCATAAATTTTCATATCTATAAACCAAAAAACCAAAAAAAACTTGCTGCAATTTATTTATATTTACTTTAGTTTGCTCTTTTATGTATCTTTTATACCTATCTCCACTTTGCTGCATCATTCTTTCCTCTTCCAGGGAAAAATCAACGCAAACTCAAGAAGTAGCACCGGCTCTTCCCATATCAAATGCCAAAGCCCTTCTCCCATGAGTACAAATTGTAGAAGTCGTACGCCTCACCCAGGAGTCGAACATAGTACCAATAACTGGTATAATCCGGCTCTTCCCATTTTCAGTTAGATTCTCAGCAAAATTCCTAACAGCCTTCTCAAATCCACTTACACAATTTTGGCAAGGTGGCCTGCTAGGTGCAGCAGCTCGAATCCTCAGCCTGCCAAAGCAGCCAACTCTCAAATTTCAAGGTTTAGCAAGCATCATATTATAGTAACTGACTGCATGTAATTCCCTAGTTATTTGAATCCAGTCATCAATTTTTTTCCACATTCCATGCATTACTGATGCTGACCATAAATCCTACAATAACTAAGCATCAATTTTTGTTATGGCAGAATCCATACACTAACTCAGCAAAACTATGACATATTTATCGTACCATTATTAACTGCACGAACAAATCCAGCACTAACATTGTGTTCCATCCAGGAGCCCGGGGGTTCCTCTTCCAAGTTGACAGCTCCGAAGGCGGGGAGAGCTCTCTCTCTCCTTTCCGCCGGCGCTTCCCTGGCTGCCAAGATCTAAGCGTCTTCGCTGCCCATCGTCCGTGCCTGCTACACCACACCCTGATCCACCACCATGTCAACCCCCCATCACCGTTGACGGCATAGCAGGCAGCACCATGCTCTCTCCTACATCCTCCAGGAAAGTGGATCTGATCTAGAGCAAACCAAATCCCTTTCAATCAATTAATCCAGGTCACTAACCCAGGAACTCGACCGCGAGAAATGGAAGGATGTATGTACCCGTGTATCGGCTGCACCAGGAACTCCATGGTGCCTCGCCACCGACGCACCTTCTCGCCACGACTCAATCTCCAACTCCCATATTGAACTACACACTAGGCAGAGAAGACACTACACGATACATTCAATTTCCACCTGAAGCCACCGAACAGAAAAGCGAACTTCCTGGTCCATGGATCAGACGGGTACGCACATTTTGGTCCATGGCTCGCCTTGTCACAGGCGAACAGCCGTCAGCCTGCCTGTTAAATTAAGGCTCACCACCCACCTCAGCCGGATACGTACATCTGAATAGTCAACACTTTCTATCAGTCCACCAACACCTCTATAATGAAATGGCCCAGATCAAAATGCACTATTCAACTCGAGGATTTTGAGCTCATTTGAGCTTAAGCCCAATAACTCCACGTCAAAAGACAACGCGTAACCTGAGTCTTCTTCTACCTCTTCCAGCCGTTGCATGGAGGTGGATGACCGTGTGAGCACGATGTGTGGGTGATGCCTTGTCCGCCTGGGCTTCTTCTTTGGTCTGGCCGAGCAGACCGGGCTTTAACCGGATTGGACCGAAGATTTTTTGTTTCATATTTCACAGATTGGACCGCCTATTATGTCGAGCGGGCCAGGACCGAGCTGGGCGGGACTAAGCAGGCCAAAAAGCCCACTCGTGTCGTCCACCCTGATGTACAAATATGGCGGGAAGTATGGGGCCAAGCCAGCACGCCGTGATTGAGCTCCCGGCACTTCTCGACGCAGCAGGCCGTCTTGCCAGTTGCCATCACACGGGTAGCAAGGGAAGCCGGCTGCCTGGTGGAGTCGGATATGCGGCGAGGGTTATGTAGAAATTGTGCCGGTGCGCGTCGTCGTCATGGTGAAGGACAAGGGAAGCTGCACATCGTCATCAATGACAAATGACTAGGGAGGCATGCGACGCAGACGATAGATGTACTGATATGCGGCTGCGTTAATTAGAATATTTAGAACCAATAAAACGTGAAATGACTACTTAAAATTACCCAGATGTCCTTGGGCTAAAATGAAAACTAACTCGTATTAACCATTGGATCAGTTCAATACGACATATCAATTTCGGTAGCACGATTTACTGTGAAAAATCACTTTTTAATTGCTCTTTATGTGCCATACCCAAGAAATACTACTCACTAAGTTAAGAATGGAAGAGTTTTCTCAAATCAGAAATTAATCGGGGTTTTTTAAGGCAGAGAACTTAATCTGTTTACCGAGGAAGAAATTACACTTACATTGTTGCTTCCATGCAAAAAGCTAAGACGACAGATTATGTCTTTCTTCTTCTCCTTTTCGTCTCCTCTTGGACTCAACATCATTCAAACATACTCATCAACATGAAGGGCTGAAGGGCTGACCACACCTAACGCATGTTGGTGTGATATGTAAAACTAAGTGAGACAAGGTCATCACCATCGCAATAAAAAGCAGCCCAAAAATGTCAAGAAATGGTAACAGAAAAAGTATATCATGTCCTTGGTAAGTCCAAGCAGGCTCTAAAAATGAGCCCTGATCAAACGTCGTGGAACAACTATTCTCTTTTCACACCAAGTACCAACTTTCGATATATGAAAATCAATGCATATCCTGCCAGTAAATACATTAATTATTGGCGATAGATCTCCAACACCGTAGTCCCGCAAATATGTGGCTATATATATGCTTTCCACACACACACACACACACACACACACACACACACACACACACACACACACACACACACACACACACACATCTGGCAAGCAAGCTATGTGGACAACAACAGAAACGAAATAGAAGAGGAACATGCTAAGTAGCATACAAATGTTCATACCGGACGTAGCAACCAGCCACCACAATGCAACATATCAACTGTATCTAGGAAAAGGAGGGGCCGGGAAACTTGGAGAAACTGAATGGTTGAACTTCGGATCTACGAAGCCTGTTAGGACCTATGTGGAACGGCATAGAGCCAAGGGCGCAAGTGACACGGGACAATCCGCTAAGCAGCAGTAATGCCCCGCATGCTCGGCCCACTTAAAGTTGCTGGACCGATCTCATTACTTGAAGTGGGTTCGAGCGACCGTTCTGCCTCACGCGGGCGTCCCGCATCACCACATGTCCCACGTTTCTCCATTTGCCAAGCGTTGACGGTGCTCTTCTCTGTAGAACCCTCGACCATGGTGTCCCTCTGTAGTATCCCCAATGACGGCGCCGTTCACTATGGGTAGCAGTTCCAGTTCACAATTATAGTTTGTGGGTTTTTAGTCATGATTGATAACAATTAGCTAGTGGTTAATGTACACTATGTATCATATTTTCTTATTACAATCAATGTAATGTGCAGTGTATTGGATCTTTTGATATGGCTATTATGCAAAACACAGTCATAGCAACAAAAATGTTGTGGTGGCTGTGAAAATTTAATTTGCATGCCTAAGGTTTCAGTGGCGGGCGCTATAATTTGCTCGCCACTGGTAAAATAGTCACCAGTGGCAGGCGCCCGCCCGCCACTGATGGCATATTACCAGTGGCGGGCGGCCATGAGAGCTTCACCTGGAAATGATGGCCTTTTTCCGCTGCCACTGCTAGACATTCCTGCAGTAGTGATGAGGGCGATGTAGCAAGGTGGTGGCGTTCTGGTTTGATTTTCCTGATTCCAATGGCACCATTACACATCTTTGCCCTTGGATGAGTGTCTTCATCTTTCAAGGGATCGACAGCCTTCGTGCCATGGCGAGGGAGCAGGGATCCCCCTTTGTACATGGAGGTGGTTGTCCCCGTGTAGGGCTTCATACGTGTGTCTCTCGACAAAATGCATTGGCGGAAGATTCGTGGCATACACATATGGCGGGAAGTACGGGCCAAGTGAGCAAGGTATGATAGAGCTCGCGCCTCTCGTCGACATGACAGGCCGTCTTGCCAGTTGCCATCATACGGGTAGCAAGGGGTGTTGGCGGCCGGCTGCCTGGTGGAATAAGATATGCGGCATGGAATTATGAAGAAATTTGCACAATGCCCGTGTGTTGCCACGGAGCCATTGGCTTAGCAAGTGATCAAATAATGTTAGTGTTCTTTGTGGCCCTTGCGTGATTTACGATTAAAAAATATATAAAAAATAACGGTGAGAGGCATGCAGAGTCAGAGAATTATAGATGACCATAGTACGTTGGAAAGAGAAACTAAAACCAAGATCAGTTTTGATTTTTTATGTTTAAATCACACTTTTGTGTTTGTTATTTGTTCCTTTTACGAAAATGTTGGTCTCACATGAGAGTAGACTATTTTCTTATATGTGATAGATCCCGGACGTGAGTAAAGCATACTTGTTTATGTGCCTCTTGTAAGGTTGTTAGTTCCACACATGTGGGGATGCGTGCATTTGTTTATTTGAAAAGAATGTTGGACCAACATGTGAACTCACCAGCAACTCCAATCTTTATAAGTAGGAAAGATTGCTCCAATGGGCGCTTGTTGTCATGGCGAAGGACTAGGGAGGGTGCGCGGTGTCATCACAATGAAGGACTAGGGAGGTTGCTATGAGACATGAGACATGGACGATAGACACTCATACACGACGGCATTAATTAGAAGGGTGCGGCTAGATCTTAGTCTACTAAGACTTAACCAAGTCTCTCAGTCAAGTGATATTAACATACAAAGATGAAGAAAGAAGAAATTAACAGAAATTTTTACACGGTTCTCTACATAAGATCTGACGAATATAGCATCGACTGAGACTTCGTTAAGACTCGGTCGACTGACATTTTAGCAATCCCGTAATTAGAATATTTAGAACCAATAACACGTGAAAGGACTACCTAAAATTACCTGCATGTCATTGGGCTAAAATTAAAACTGACTCATATTAACCATTGGATCAGCTAAATACTACACATTAAATTCTTTTTTTCCAAGATACTACACATTAAATTCGGTGGTATGATATACTGTGAAAAATCTATTTTTTATTTGCTCTTTATGTGCCATACCCAAGAAATACTTCTAATTAAGAATGGAAGAGTGTTTTCAATGAGAAATTAATTGGTTTTTTTTGCGGGTGAGAACTTAATCAGTTTACTGAGGAAGTTACATTGACATTATTGCCTCCATGCAAAAAGCTAAAAAGACAGATTATGCCAGCGTGAATAAGAGCAACAAAAAGAACAGAACAGACAAGGTCATCACCATCGCAATAAAAAGCAGCCCAAAAATGTCGAGAAATGGTAACAGAAAAAAGTATATTATGTTATATCATCGGTAAGTCCAACAAGGCTCTAAAAATGAGCCCTGCTCAAGCTGATCATTACACGCTAGCTATTTTGGTAGAGGAGTTTGCAAATGATGTGCATTGTCGTCTAAATTTCAAACGTCTGGGAACAAATATTCTCTTTTTTACACCTAGGACCAACTTTTGATATATGAAGTGAATAACAGGATATATGAAAATCAATCATATCCCGACAGTAAATACATTAATTATTGGGCGTAGATCTCCAACACCGTACTCATGAAAATATGTGGATATATATATATGCTGCCCACACACACACACACACACACACAATGTGACGTATCAACCATATCTAGGAAAAGGAGGCACCGGGAAATTGGGATAAACTACATCGTTGAAATTGGGATCAACGCAGCACGTTGGGACATCTGTGGAACGGCATGAAGCCAAGGGCGCAAGTGACACGGGACAATCCTCTAAGCAGCAATCCTGCCGTGCATGATCGGCCCACTTAAAGCTGCTAGCTGGATCGATCTCATTATTTGAAGCGGGTTCAAGCAATCAGTCTGCCTCACGCGGGCGTCCCGCATCACCACATGTCCCGCGTTTCTCCCTTTCCCAGCAGTTGATGGCGCCCCTCTCCGTAGAACCCTCGACCATGGTGTCCCTCTGTAGGATCCTCGACGACGGCGTCGTCTACTCCGGGTAGGAGTTCAATCTCGTACCAAGATCTGGGTATCTTGTCTCCCGATGTGAAGGAGACCCTCTAAGCAAATAACAAATGTAACACATCGACTTGCTGCACACTGCGGTAGATGTTCCTCTTCCTTGCCACCTTTTCCCCTTGTCTGGCTGAATTCTTGGCTGATTTAGTTGCACGTCATACATGGAATGTCCTCACGAGCTTGCAGGTGTGTGAGGCATACGTTATGCCGACTCTACTTGGTGGATGTGATAGGGGTCCGGTTGGTATAGCTTCTCTTGGCCATGCTTGACATTTGACCTGCTACACAATAGACTAGCAGAAACATGAAGAATCACCAGTTTGAAAAGCCTTAAGATTCCAACCGATCTATACCTCTGACTATTTTGTAACGGATTGGGCTTATTGGGGTGTGTTGAGTTAAATTTTCATTTGGTGGTGACAAAGTCGGAGCTGGCGGTGATAGAAGCGGCGTTGACGGTGCACCCAGCACAAAGCCAACACTACATTATACATTAGCGCCCACACAACTCCTTAGAGCATCTACAACCGGACCCCCCCCCCCTCCCCCCAATACCCGCCCCAAACGCCCAAATGTCCGGACTGACCGGCACTCTCCATATTCATCCCAAATCTGCGGCGGATATGGGGACGCCCGGGCACACCCGTCACGTCAGACAGACCAGGAGGTCCCGCACCAATTCGCCTGTATTTGTCCCCCAACTCTTCTTGCTGATGAAGGTCAGCGCCACTGGACGACGCCACCGCACTTAAGAAAGTTATGATCATCGATGTATCCTTTCAGATTCAGACGAACATGTAAAAATTGATTAAACTTTTTAAAAAGCTAGTCCATCAATGCTCGCTTTGTAGGGGATATGGACGGTCACGATGAATCTTCCCAAAACCTTCAGAAAGGATACGTTGATGACCAAAGCTTACTGCTCTGGGAGGAGTCGGCTACTTAAACCGATCGTGTCGCTCCTCGCGCGTCGAGGTGGGAGTAAACCCCCAACTAGGCACGCCCTCCATGTAGGATCTGTCAAGTTGGATCCACCCAAATCGTCCGAAAATACTACTGGTTTAGTCCCACCTCGTCGGGTGAGGTGCACACAGACTGGCTTAAATAGCCACGTCGGCGGACGGCGGTAAGCTTTGTATGGTCGAATTTGTGTTGTATGATCGTTGTGCATGGATTAGCATGGATTTGGGATATCAAGATATGAGGATTGTGGTTGTGGAGAGGGTTGATTGGGGACCTGCCGTTGTTGTCCACAGGCATATTGGGTCTCGGATTAGGTATTCCTTGTTTGTAGATGCTCGTACGACCTACTTCAGCTAGAGCATTTGACCGACAACATGACTGTTAGCTACCGAAGTATGGCAATGAGAGCCAACAATGTTTCAAATCTTTCCCCTTTGTAGCCCCAAATTTGTATCCCTTCCTTTTTCAGAACAAGGGCTCCCCCCCTATTACCTCCATTCACAAATATAAGATGTTCTATTTGTTTTCATAGAAATCTATATAGACGCATTTCAATGTGTTTGTTCACCTATTTCAGTTTGTATGTAGTCCATATAGAAATATCCAAAACATCTTATATTTATTAACAGAGGAATATTCTAATAGTAATTTCTTTCTTTCGAATCCTAGAGCAATCCCGACTAGGTTTACTCTGGTAAAGGTGTGTTTGTTATTTATAATGGTTTGTATTACATCTACTACAAGTGGGTTTTCAAAAGAAAAGAAGATGTTTCTCTTAATGATGAGGCAAGACATAAAGGTTAGTTGCTAAACGTTATAGCCAGGATCCATATATTGATTTTAATGAAGTCTATTCTTCTCTTGTGAAGCATTGCTCTATGCACACTCTACTTAGTATTGTTGCCATGCATGATTTTGAGCTGGAACAATAAGATGTTAAAACTGCATTCTTACATAGATAATTAAAAGAGAAGAGGGTATTTGTATGAAACAACATGAAGGTTTTTTATTTCTAGAAAATAATTTCTTGTTTGTAAGTTTAAAGAAATATCTTTAAGGATTGAAGCAATCTGTTAGATAGTGGTACGAGAGATTTGACACATGTATGCTCTCTAAGTGTTTTAAAAAGTATGATTATGATAACTGTGTTTATTTGAAAATATTTAACGGTTCAACAACTTATTTGCTCATTTTTGTTGATAATATGTTAATTATTGCAAGCTTGAATTCATAGGTTAATGAATTAAAGAAAGAATTGAGTAATGATTTTGAGATGAAGGATTTGGGTGTAGCAAACATAATACTTGGCATAGGAATATCCAAAGATAGACCATCTAGCAAATTATATCTAAGTCAGAAGGGATATATTGCTAAAGTTCTTCGCCGTTTTAATATGCATGATGGCAAGCCAGTTGGTACTCCGTTAGCTGCACACTTCAAGTTATCACCAACTTTTTGTCCTGAGTCAGATGTTGATATTGAGCACATGTCAAGAGTTCCATATCCTGAAGAAGTTTGTTTAGTTATATAGGTCATGTTTTGTTCTCATCCAGATTTATGATACGCATTGAGTCTTGTTATTAGATACATGGCCAATCCTGAAAAGGAGCATTGAAAAGTAGTTAGTGTTTTTTCACATAACTGCAAGGATATTTCTAATGTTAATTTATATTTGTACAACATAAATTTATAGTGTGGGGTGTTGCGTCGGTGTCTGACATGTATCCCATGCAAACTAGTTTACTTGTACTCCATGGAGATTTATATATTTATGTATTTACCCTCTATACGCCATGTAGCCACAACTAAAAACAGTCTGTCGTCTCATTCTTGTAATACTCAATAATGATGCAATTGCGCCTTCCGCAAGGGTTTTCCATGTCATAGTCTCTGTCTCTCATGTCATGTTTATTCTAGTTTTATTTAACATACCCACATATATTAAATCTCACAAGCATGCTATCAGCCAAAACATAGCAAAGCTATATACACGAGTAATTTGTCAGTCGCTTAACCTATATACACGAGAGGAGAGGAAGCGGTTGCGGCACACGGGTTAAGTGACAGGGCCACTGGATTGTGTCCTCCCCCCTAACCAATAGGCGAGGCGAGCGTGGGAGAGCCCACTCATCCTCTTTTACGCTGACTATCGAGAACGAGACAAGCAACGAAGGAATCCGACCAAAATTAGAAGGCCAGGCCCATGTGTCATGTAGGTGGGGAAAATACTTGGATGTCAACGCTATAAAAAACTAGGAACGACCGAAAATGAGCCAGCGCACGAAGTGAAAACGGACGGGATGGTTGAAACGTTAAAATCACGAGAGGAGGCCTTAGCGTGCGGGTGTCCTGGGCTCCTTTATAAGTAGATCAGTTGAATGCACCCGTAGTAATAGAAATAATGAAACATGTAGGAATTCACACAAAGCACTCCACACTCCGGTAGTTGCAAATTTCATTGTTGATTCAAGTATATGCCAATACATATGCCATATCTTTCTATCCTTCCCTGCTATCCTCGAAACCTTTAGGGGGCACTGACTATGTTACACTTGCACAGCCGATCAGGCCAGTTTATGACAGAGATCAATGGAGTGTGACAAGTCGTTTGTAATATGGTAAGGCTTGGGAGGTTATGACAATCCCATGTTCTGACACATCCAACATTCAAGCACGTGAACAGAGAGTTGGGCGAGATTCAAAAAAAGTCGTGCTGGCCTCGCTTGGCATGCATGAAGCCCACCAATGCCTTGGTTCATCTTGGCTCGGTTTGATGAACTGAATTAGCCTGAGGTGGAGATCAGCATGGATCTATCACAGAAGCAAGAAGGGTCGTTCAGCTAGTCTTGTGGAACACACGACCGACCTAGTAATTAGCTACCTCTAAATAATTTAAAAATGAAAATAATTTCCATGACAAATCTAATGATATGGTTAAGTATTAGAAAAATACATTATATTTTCCATTGTAAACTATGTCAAAAGTAGGAAACTTTGATTTTTTGGAAAATGAACACACCTCATAGTTTGGAGTGCAGATGGTAATTAGCAACTGGTTGTTGCAGTTAGGATTTATCTCATACCTTAACAACTGCATGTTGCAGTTTAATCTATCTGAAAGAATGTAATTGCTCTTTGTATGAATACCATCGTATAATTGAGAATCATTGAGAGTTGATTCAAGTTGGTTAGCACTACAGTGTTGGGGTGAAGGAGCAGAAACGGAGTGACCTAGTTCAGTTTGGGATGCCAAAGGTCAGCCATGGACTCAGCTCGCCGTAGCACACCCAACTCAAGAACTAGCCAGCCTTGTTCGGGTCAATAAATCAGCAAAATTAAACAGAATATTCTTTTCCAGTGTAGAGATACTCTTCTGATTGGCAGATATAAAGAAACTAATGTCAAATAGACGTTCTGATGCGTGCATACATAGACTCACTGGTAGACAAAATGTTAACTAATGCAGTTCATTAGGGGTTTCCTTAATTCGAGATCGATGTATAGTCATGGAAGAAAGGTAGGTGTTTAATCAGTGTGCCGTATATTGTCACAATTATTGAACACCACCAGCTACTATAAGTTTTCCATCCTCCTGCCACGATCTACCAACAATAAGTGAACATATCATGTCCCTCAAAAAAAAAAAGGTGACCACATCATGTCACGTGCCTTGAGATTACTTCGGAATGGTAGGTGCAGATGTGTCATACTTGTATCTGACTCCCTGAATATATATAACATTTTTTCTCAGAAGTGTCCTATTTGTCTCCTCGGAACCATATACCAATAGCTCACAATAAAGCCATGACGGGAGCTCGCTCATGCTGCCCCAACAAACCATTGTAGACTTACAGTTATAGTTCCATGCCTAGAGGAAAATGGAAGACATGGATCACACATTTGTCGCGTGTCAGCCGTCACATACCAACACTCCTGCAGTGTCTTATGTACCGGCTGGTGAGTGGGTCAGCGACATAGTTTGATTTAAAAAATAATAATACACCTTATAGTTTGGAGCGCACGCATGCAGTAATTAGCAACTGCTAAGTTGCAGTTAGGATTTATCTGATACCTTAACAACTGCATGTTGCAGTTTAATCTATCTGAAAGAACGTAATTGCTCTTGGTATGAATACCCCGTATCACTGAGAGTCGCTGAGAGTTGATTCGACTTGGTTACCACTACAGTGTTGGGGTGCAGGAGCAGAAACGGAGTGACCTAGTTCAGTTTGGCATGCCTGAAGAAATCAGCCATGAACTCGCTCGCCGTAGCACACCCAACTCAAGAACTAACCAGCCTTATCTAGGTCAACAAATCAGCAAATTTAAACAGAATATTTCTTTGCAGTTTAGGGGAACTCACATGATTGGCAGATATAAAGAAACTATTGTCAAATAGACGTTCTGATGCGTGCATACATACTGTAGGGTTTTGAATCATTGGTCGACAATGTTAACTAATCCAGTTCATTTGGGGTTTGCTTAATTCGAGATCGATGTATAGTCATGGAAGAAACGTAGGTGTTTAACCAGTGTGCCGTATATTATACAAGTATTTGACACCAGCAGCTACCATAAGTTTTCCATCCTTGTGCCAGGATCTACCAACAATAAGTGACCATATCATGTCCCTCAAAAAAACAAAAAATGACCACCTCATGTCACATGCCCTAAGATTACCTCCAAATGGTAGGTGCATATGTGTCACACTTGTATCTGGCTCGCTCAATATATATAACATTTTTTCCTCAGAAGTGTCCTATTTGTTTCGTCGGAACCATACATCTAGCTCACAATAAAGCCATCAGGCAATTCTATGCGTAGAGGAAAATGCAAGACATGGATCACAAATTTGTGGCGAGTCAGCGGTGACATAGGCTTCAGAGGCATCAGGAATTCCACACTATGCGCTAATACCAACGTTCCTGCAGTGTCTTAAGTACGGGCTGGTGCGGGGGTCAGTGACATAGTGACCTGCGACCACCTTGCTAACTTTCGTCTTCACTCATCGTCAACCTGCACACATGCAACTCTGGTTGGCACCGGTGGAAGCACAGAAATACTATTTTGAGCTGCATAATCTGTCCTATCACTCTCTGCTTTGTGTAGAAAAACCTGATCGGATGATGAATCTCGACTCGTCGGAGTTCGCAAAAGAGATAGAACGTTCCAGAAGATGGATGTATGATGGGGTCGACGCTTGACCCCAGTTCATCGTGGCTCTCTCTTTCTCTCTACACTCCTCTCTTTGGCACAAACCAAGGAAGAAAGGAAGAAGAAGAAGACACAAAACACGGTGGTGTTTTCTCGGTGCATCAATGCCCGCCGCGAGGACGGCGATTTTCCTCGAGCACGAACTCGATCACGGCAACAAATCGGCGCAACAACAAGCAGTACACAGGGGGCTTCTTTTATACCCGACTCGCTACGCAACTAACTCTTTTTTTTTAGAACGAAGACTCAAGAAGAGCCCATCTTTGAATTAACAAAGCCATCAACCGGCCAGGAGTACAAGTGTGAGACCACCACACAACATCGGCCAAACGATACAAGGGGGCTGCAAGAACAGCTTACAACGCTACACCTACAACCAGCAAACGAAAGATAACTAATGAAGAACTGCTAGTTGAGGAGAAGCCCACTACAGAAAGGCACCTAAAACGACTACAAGTGAAGCCTCGAGGATCAGCAACCGGCAGAGGATGAGTCGAGCTCAGGGGCTGAAAACCAGGGGCTGGAGATGACCCAACACCTGCCTCCTCTAACATCGAAGGGGATCCCTTCCCCTCGCCTAGGCTCGAAGGCGCCGCACCGTCGAATGCAGAGATGCTCACCCGAGAGCTAGAGCAATGGTTGGTCTCGAGTCTGGGGCAGCCACGGAGCATGACCACAAGTCAGAGCACACACACATCGGCAACACCGCAGACACCGAAGGAGACCGATAGTAGAGGGTAAACCGCCGGAAGAGTCGCCTAAATGAAGGAGCTACCGAGCCTGAGAGACTCGACAGTCACCAGCCTCCCACCTGCAAGCTTCTACACACAACCCAAAGCACCAATCTTCCCCAGGCGGCGCCTCCAAGGAGGACACGACGCACCTGGCGCCGCCGCCGCCCATCCAGCCGGGATTCGAGCTTTCGCCTGGGAAGTTTGGCCGGGGTGGGGAGGGGAGCCCACAGCGGTGACTCCAGGGAGTAGTATGACGCAAGATGGCGCCGCCGCCGCCGCGCTGGAAAAACCAAACAGGGGTTTCCCCCGGGCTCGTCCCGCACCACCAGTTCGGGGAGCACCCCGCCGGCACCGGATTCGGCAGTCAGAGGCCCCAAATCGGGCGGACCAGCGGAGTGAGAGCAGAGAGGGGGAGCCTGACCTTCAGATCTGGAACGGAGGAAGGGAAACCTTGCTGCGCCGCGACCGCTACCCGCCTGCTCCTCGCCGCCCGCGCGGCCGAGGAAGCCGGCCCGCACCTCCCGCGCACGCCGCCAGCCGAAGAGACGGCGCCGCCTCGCCGACCAGGGCCGCCGCCTTGGATCCGGAGTCCTTCGCGAGAACGAAGCGACGAAGACCTCTCCGCCACCGTCATCGGCACCTGCCCAGGCGCTGCCCGGCGACCGCCTCGGGTGGCGGCGCCGGGGAAACCCTAGGCGCCCTCGAGCCGCCCTGGGGAGGGCAGCGCAAGGGAGGGGAGGGATAGAGGTGAATTTCCTAAGCTCCTGATGGTTTGATAAGCAACTAACTCTAACGGGCCCTCATGCACACGTACGCATGAGCTCCTGAAGACCCGGCCTCCTCTTGTCGTGCGCCATCTGCTCTTCCGTAAGAGCCGCACATCGTGCGAACTTGCCGCTGGATCACGCCCAACGCTCCCGCGATCAACGCATGTGACTAACCTGCACATGCACGTCCACTAATAAAGGGGGTGTTTGTTTCTAGGGACTTTTTTGTGTAGGGACTAGAAAAAGTCCCTCTTAAAGACGTTTTTACCAAACGGGAGGGACTTTTTAGGGACTAAATTAGGCATTTGGGACTAAATGAAGAAGACTCTCAAGCAGAGTCTTTTTGAGACTTTTTGAGACTTTTTCAACAATGCCCCTCCATGCATCCATTGTTTGCCACCCCATGGTGTTGTTTAATTGTTATTTTTCTATATACTAGGAGCAACATGGTCATTTAATAATCTCTAGGAAGGGACTAGAGACTTTTTAGTCTCTGGAAACAAACATGGAGGTATTTTTTAGGGACTAGAGACTTTTTAGTTGGGACTAAAAAAAGTCCTAGGACTAAAGAACCAAACATCACCAAAGTCTGTGCATGCTAACTTCTAACTAGCACACAACGCATCGCACACTGCCCATGCATAGTCAGATGATGCCTGACACATGTGCAACGTATTTATAATTTTTAATTATTTCATGCTAATATTATCTGTTTTGGATGTTTTATATGCATTAATATGTAATTTTATATTATTTTTGGAACTAACCTATTAACCTAGAGCTCGGTGTCTGTTCCTATTTTTTCTTGCTTTTGAGTTTCGTAGAAAAGGAATATCAAACAGAGTCCAAACGGAATAAAACATTCGCAATGAATTATCTTGGACCAGAAGACAACAAGGAGACTTGAAGATGAAGTCGGAGAAGCCACGAGATGGCCACAAGGACGGAGGGCGCCCCCAGGGGGTAGGGCGTGCCCCCCAGCCTTGTGCCCCCCCTCCCCCCGTGACCCTCCTGACCTAATTTTTTTGCCTATATATATTCCCAAATATCCATAAACCATCAGAGACATCCACGAAAAGACTTTTTCACCGCCGCAACCTTCTGTACATGTAGGGATCTTTTTCGGCACCCTGCCGGAGGGGATTCGATCACGGGGTCTCCTACATCAACTCTATTGCCTTTCCGATAAAGCGTGTGTAGTTTACCTCAGACATACGGGTTCATAGCTAATAGGTAGATGTTTTTTCTCTCTCTCTTTGATTCTCAATACCATGTTCACCTCAATGTTCTTGGCGATCTATTCGATGTAATACTTTTTTACGGTGTGTTTGCCGAGATCCAATGAATTGTGGATTTATAATCAACTTATGTATGAATATTATTTGAATCTTCTCTGAATTCTTTTATGCATGATTGATATCTTAGTAATTTTCTTCGAACTATCGGTTTGGTTTGGCCAACTAGACTGGTTTTTCTTGCAATGGGAGAAATGCTTAGCTTTGGGTTCAATATTCTGTGTCCTTTCCCAGTAACAGTAGGGGCAGCAAGACACGTACTGTATTGTTGCCATCAAGGTTAAAAAAATGGAGTTTTCATCATATTGCTTGAGTTAATTCCTCTACATCATGTCATCTTACTTAATGTGTTACTTTGTTCTTCATGAACTTAATACTCTAGATGCATGCAGGAGTCGGCCAATGTGTAAAGTAATAGTAATAGATGCAGAACCGCTTCGGTCTACTTGACACGGACGTGATGCCTATATTCATGATCATTGCCTTAGATATCGTCATACTTTGTGCTTTTTTATCAATTGCTCGGCAGTAATTTTTTCACCCACAGTATTATTTGCTATCTTGAGAGAAGCCTCTAGTGAAAACCAAGTAATACATGGTTTAAACATGTATAAGGGGTAGAGACTTGGAGTACAAGACAAGTAATACATGGTTTAAACATATTTGAGCTCTACTCTTTATCTCTATCTCTAAACCAAAACTATATTCTAACATTCCCCCTCAGTCGTAGCGGGAGTGAAGCGGGCGATTACGACTGAATTTGAAGTCTTGTGCTTTTGTCGTCTTCTCCGCTGCACCATCATCAACTGCATCTCTGATGGGTCGGCACCTAGGGCGGTGACTGTGTCCCCTTTTGGTGTCTTCCTTGTCTCTCCTTTCTTCCCTCCCGCAGTCACAAAGGGAGTGGCGTGAATGCTGGTGATGACGCCGACGATGTTGACTGGAGTTGTTGCCGATGTGTTGTTGTAGACCAAGCCATTAATGTCGAAAAATGAAAAATGGTTTTTTCGTCCAAAGAAAATGAAAACTTCCTTAGGCAACATTGTTTGCCATTCCAATATGCACCCTTGTGCACAATATGAAATCATTTGAACGAACTATGCCACGAATGTGGTCATAAGATTGATCATTTGGATTGAAAGCCATGAATCTTCAGAGATGATAGCTCATTTCTGAGAACACTTTTTTAAAATAATTGCTGTATTACAAGTTTATTATTTTTCCTGGGAACTTGGTCATATATAATGACACAATGCGAAGGTTTTCCAATTTTTTGATTTTTTTTGAATTTTTTATGCCTGTTTCAAAATGCGGTCAAAACGGCGGGCTTGACCGTTCCTAGCTAGTGGTTGAATCTTGGAATTTTTTTGGTGTTTCTCTGATTAAATAGATACTTATGTACCTAGAAATGATTTTTGGAAAAAATAAATAGCAAACTATGAGGCAGCTGCTGTTCAAATTTGACCCGCTTCCAACTGAACCGGCGGAAATTTGTCTTTTTCACGAGAGGTGGATAAAAACTTTTTGCACCCAACCATTTTGTCAATTGTGCATTAAATATGTCCTAGTATTTTAGAAAATTGATTTGGTCCAATTTTGCAACAATTATTTGGTAGTTCCTTCACAAAAAAACCTCCTTTTGGGCACTCGAAAAATGAAAAATGGTTTTTTCGTCCAAAGAAAATGAGAACTTCCTTAGGCAACATTGTTTTCCATTCCAATATGCACCGTTGTGCATAATATGAGATCATTTGAACAAACTATACCACGAATGTGGCCATAAGATTGATCATTTGGCTTGAAAGCCATGAATCTACAGAGATGATAGCTCATTTCTGAGAACACTTTTTTAAAATAATTGCAGTATTACAATTTTGCTATTTTTCCTGGGAACTTGGTCACATATAATGACACAATGCGAAGGTTTTTCAATTTTTTGATTTTTTTTGAATTTTTTATGCCTGTTTCAAAATGCGGTCAAAACGGCGGGCTTGACCGTTCCTAGCTAGTGGTTGAATCTTAGAATTTTTTTGGTGTTTCTCTGATTAAATAGATACTTATTTACCTAGAAATGATTTTTGGAAAAAATAAAGAGCAAACTATGAGGCACTTGCAGTTCAAATTTGACCCGCTTCCAACTGAATCGACGGGAATTTGTCTTTTTCACCAGAGGTGGATCAAAATTTTTGACACCCAACCATTTTGTCAATTGTGCATTATATATGGCCTAGTATTTTATAAAATTGATTAGGTCTAATTTTACAACAAATATATGATAGGTCCTTCACAAAAAAACTCATTTTGGGCACTCGAAAAAATGGAAAATGAATTTTTCGTGGATCAAAAGCATTTTACATAAAATCATTTGGTCAATTATACATACAATTTGGTCTAATACATAGAGTTGGTAGGTTCGCCACAACAAAACTATTTTTTATACTTCAACAACGAAAAATGCTTTTCTCCTGCAAAAGAACTTATTTTTAATCATTTACGACCTATTTATATGGTCATAAAATCAGCAAGGCCTTTATTGCATTCTGATTGGTCCACGAGCACCTCACGCGGATCATACCCGACCACCGTTGGATAGGCCTGGATCCGACGGCAGCCCTCTTCCCCCACCCCCTCTACCCATCATCCCTCTCATCCCCCTCCCGAATCAGCGCAGCTCTCGTCCAAACCCTAGCCGCGCCATCCTACGTGCGCCGCCGCCCCCATCGATTCCGCCCAACACCGCCGATCCCCTTCCACCTCTTCCACCCATCCCCTCGCCGCCACCCACCTTCGCCACCGACCAGTCCCCTCGCCGCTACCCACCTCGGCCACACCTCCCCTCCCCACCTCAGATCCTCTCCCCTCTTCCCACTCCCAGATCTAACTTCCCACCGCCGCCTCCGGCGCCCAATCTCGGCGACCTAAGGCGGGATTCAACGGTGCCCAGCAGACCTACACCCGGCACCGGCCATGGAGGCGGTGGCCCTCTCCGCCGGCGACGCGCGGATGAGACCTACACCCGTCCCGTCCTTCTCCTTTCCTCTGCCTCTTTCTCTCTCCCTCACGCATCTTCCCTCTCTCTCAGGTACATCTACAACAGCCCCGCCATGGATGGCCTCTTCACGAGCTCCTGCCGCCGCTGCAGTTCATCCGTGTCGTCGCCCCGCAGACCACCCCCGCACCTCTGCCGCGGACCTGCTCCACATCTCCTACAACCATGACTACGTCTGCTTCACGACGAGACGCTCACGGCAGCGCGGGCCTCCGACGCCATCCTGCTCGGCGCGATAGGAGGGTGAGTGGAAATGATCTGGCAATAGTAATTAGTTCAGAAGTTGTGATGTGCATCTGTGACTTTCAGTTTCAGTAAATGGACGCTGATGCTGCGCTTGCAGGTATAAGTGGGACAGCAGTGAGAAGCATCTCAAGCCTGAGACCGGCTGCTCAACATCCGTGCCGGGCTCGGCGTGTTCGCCAATCCGCGGCCAGCCACGGTGTTGCCGTAGGTATATATCCCTATCTTGTTTCAGCTTCAGTGCATTTCACATAAGTACTATGCTTTACTCGACAGCACTGCCTTTCGTACTCTAGTTTTCTAGTTGCATCCAAGGCCATGTATCGAACGCATCAGATTGTCTCCTGCATCCCCGATGTAATATCTAGTAGCGGCACATAGTTTAACCAAGCAGCAAAATACTAGCAAATGTAGCCATAGCTGCAGGATTTGGGATGGGTGGACTTGTTTAATTCACTTAAGAATAATAATGTCCTGTGTAACTACTTCCCTCTCTGCTCAGTTAACTAGCTAGCTCACTGGTTGTTGCCGTGGTGGTTTAGGGTCCTGGAGAACGCTTGCAGGGACGACGAGGAGATGCGCGCCATCCTTGGCGACAGCATCGGCAACCTGGAGCTCATGAAGGAGAGGGTGCGTTTTTCTGTAATAATAAATTACCGGGGTCTTGATTCTTGGGGCCACAAAGTGCAGTGCGTCTGCTGTGCTGAAATTGTAGAGCTTTGTGTGCTTGCTGTGCAGATACAAGAGAGGGTGCGCGCGAAAGGAAGGGAGGGGTTCAACAGGCCCAAGACGGGCTTCGTCGCCACGTTCAAAGTCAGCTTCCGAGAGTGAGTTGTTGCGTAGATGATGAACACACATGTATTGTTATCTTCTAGGCATGCATGATAGCTGAAAGTGATTCTGGACAGCTTCAATGACTTTGTTGACTTATTCGTTGTTGGTGAACTTGGTGATATTGTGCATGTAGATCATGATGTACCAGCTCTGCAATGGCGTTGCTTTCTGCCACGAACGCGGTGTCCGGGACCATGACCTCGAGCCATACAACCTGCTCATGGGTGGATGCGCTGGTATCCTCTGGTTTGATCCCAGCAAGAGGTAGTCTTCTCTTCTCTTTATCAACGAAAGGCACTTTATTTTCTCATGGATGGATGGGACTCCATTAATTTAGTATCAATTTAGGTGTTAGTGTGCTATTGATGCTCGTGTTGATGCCATGCTTTTCGTCTTGTCATGTCCTGAAATTAAGTGGCAGCATCAAATGCAAATCTATTAGTGTTGTTAAACTGTTGGTAGGCTAGCTACAAACTGACTTGTTATTTTCTTCTCTAGCAAATTGTATACATGAATCTCTAGTTGGCCATAAATTTGACATATTGATTTACATATGCATACACATGACTATTGCTGTACACTCAATATTTAAGCTTCTGCCTAGCTTACCAAAATTATGTATACAGAGCTGCACGTTTTAACACTAGAAATTAGTTTATCTAGCATATATAATAGAAATACAGAAGAGCTTCTTTCCATATTAGAGTTGTGCTTGGCTAATTTTTCCCTGTGATGACTACCACTTTTACAGGTAACGCTGATGGTTTCGGAGATACTCGTAAAGAAGAGTTGTACAATGCATGTGCTACTCTTAAGGTACTTGGGGTCCTTCACTTCTCCATTGTAGATTGTTTCCAGCCTTTGAACTCCTAGGAGATTTTAACACAAATTGTAACAGATGATTCCCTTAATAAACAATGCATGTGCTACTCTTAAGAATTTAATAAGTGCATGCTATACTGTTGCTTACTAGGCCAGAAGTGTTTTTTATGCTAGAAGTCTTTAGTAGATCATGAGCAGAGTGAAGCCTAGAATTGATGCTGCACAAATAGATTGCTTGCCACTTTGCTACCTGAAACAGAGCCTCGATTCCATTCAGACGCTTTTTTGACTCTTTATTTATTAGCGGCCCGTGTAAGAACAAAAAAAATAAAGCTCCAATTAAGTATGGTATTTTGTTTTTATTTCATGCTCTTTGTAGCTGACGGGTTGGGCTGTGCTTGGATGGGCCATGTTGTAGCTTACAAACATTCTGCGTACTAACTCAGCCTCCGTATTACAAGTTTAAAAGAATTGCTGCGTAGTTCACAAACCCGGGACTAAACATTTCATTATTTTTGCTCTTGACGACTTTTACTTGGACTTTCAGTTTCAATAAGCCACATCCTTGTATAAAACTTAACACTGTCATGCACCTGTTTGCGCGTATGCCTATGATAGGGTTAGGACCTGCCGCACCTTTAGAGTTGAAAATGTGATGATTTAGCTCACTTTCTTAACGTGATGTTGTTGCTGTACTCCATAAATTACTGAACATTTGTTAAAACTCCAAAAATACAGTATTTGCTACTGGCCTATTAGTGTTAGCAGTATTTGCAGCTGGAGTATTTAGAGATTTAGTTTCCTACTCCAAATTTTGTATGTTTTTGATGTGAAACGCTTATGCATGACTAAGTGTTAAGTTGATACAATTTTGAGTCTGCACTGCTGTATGTTTTTGATGTGAAACACTTATGCATGACTAAGTGTTAAGTTGATACAATTTCTTTGGTAGACAAGCATGGAAATATGTATTAACTTTCCTGAAAGAAGACAAGCATGACAATTCTGTTCAATTCTGATTTCT
The DNA here is from genome assembly GCF_018294505.1 of Triticum aestivum. Lineage (NCBI taxonomy): Eukaryota > Viridiplantae > Streptophyta > Magnoliopsida > Poales > Poaceae > Triticum > Triticum aestivum. The sequence continues at coordinate 34,883,847 of NC_057800.1, read as the reverse complement.
TTTGTAGTCAATTATGTTCAACTGATTTCTGAATATTTCTGATGTGACCTGTGGCCAGGTACAAGAGGCGATCGGCATCCTCTTGGTGGCGCTGCTCCTCACAAAGTGTTGAAGTTGGATTACCGCCTCATGTTGATGGCATTGTTTCTTTTTGGTGATCTAATATCGCTTAGGTTGCTGCTGCTGTGATGGAAGCGCACCACAACTTTAGTTGATGTGTATCTGTTTTTGCTTGTTTTAGTTGAGGTTGGACATGCAGACTTGTATGTGCTGTTGTGTGTATTTGGATGAATGATTTCTGAATTTAATCATTTAATTGAGAGAATTATTGAGTGTTTGCTGTTCAAACGTGTAAACTGGAAATCAGTGAATAATAAAAAGACCAAATGGTCTACTGGATCAAAAATGCTATAGCCCAAATAATAGTGGACTGGAATATTGTGCATTTCTGTAAAACCTTACAAAAAGGCCTAATGAAATGGTTTGCAAAAGGGCCATGGCCTAGAAAATTAAAAGGTCGAATTGTAGGGCGTGGCCCATGTAGCCGACCAAAAATTCACATGAAAAAAACAATAAAAAGGCCGAATTGTTGGGCTAGGGCCATGTAGAAAACCGAATTGGACCGGGCTGAATCTTGTGCCACATCAGCTTACCACGTTGGATGCCTACGTGGCCTGGGGGGGTTGCTAGTGACCAAAACGCCACAGTAGACGTATTTTGGTCATAAACGTCTACGACCATTCTAGAAGAAAGGTCTCTATAGTCAGTTTACGACGGCCAACTTTTGACCTTATGTTTTTGGTCACAAAAAGGTCATAAATGGAAATTTGTGACCATTCAGTGACCAATAGTGGTGGTCACAAGTTGACATATTTCTTGTAGTGGGCGGAGCTGCAGACATGGGCGATGCACCTCGCGGATGTCAGAGGGTGTCATCGGTGATGAGTCCACCGGCTTTGCCAAGACCGGAGAGGTAGCCCACCGAGCACACATCGGTTTTGCTAGAACCGTGTGGCGGTGTATGGTTGTCACTATCGTGACGCCGTGTAGATGCATTCATGCCGTCATGGATGACGTGGCCGATAACATCGTCGTGATGCGGTCATTGCCGTCGTCGAGGCCACGTCTTGCAGAAAAGTATGTCAAAGAACGATAGGTGTCCATCTTGCGGACACGGTGAAAGCGGTGTGTGGACGATGATGGCAATGAAGACCATGTTGATGAAGTGTCGACGATGGCTTCATAGCGGTGTGTCAACGATGAAGCTTCGCTTGAAGGCGCCCCTCCACGGTGACGCAGTGTCGATGTCGTGTCGTGCTCGGTGTAGATGGATGTGTAGCCACCATGCACATACCAGGGTAGCTACAGATCTCGTGGAACCAACTCTAGCGCATGAGCCTGAGGCCAGAAAGAAATCTGCGAGAGCTACGCCCTCCCGCAATCAGTCATGCGTGTCCTTCGTTGTTGCCCGCCTGGATCGTCGTCTCCTTCTGAGCGGCGGCAGTAGATTGGTGACTGCGTCGACAATGCTTGTCGTCCCAGCGCATGAGCGCTGCTCGTTCGGAGCGAAGCAGCCACCTGTGTTGCCGTAGTCCCGCGCGTCCGTGTACAGTGATTTGATGCTGAAGCCCTCACCCACGGAGCATAGCGGCGTGGAGCCTGCGTTGCCGGCCGACCTTGCAGAAGGGTCGTGGCTGGAGTCCACGCCTCGTGCCATGCCCATAAGCACAGCGTCGCGGCGCCCGCGTTGCTAGTTGAAGTAGTCATGTGCCACGGTGTCGCCGGGATCGAAGGAGACAAGGAGGGCGTCGGTGGACGCGCAGGTTGGAGGCGCGTGGAGTGGCCGATGCAGGTGCGCACAGGTTCCTCCGTCCAGCGGTCCAGCGATGCAAACCTGCGGGCCGTCCCGGGGATCGCACGAGATCCGACAGTGTAGATGGATGATTTTAACGCCGTTTTCAGAGAATATTTCTTTCGCCGGATCTGAGGGTGGTTGAGATTTATTCGTGGCTAAAGAAAACTTGATCTAAGAGAATTTCTGAAATTGAGGTATTTATCTGAACTAAGAAATTGATCTAACCTAAGAAACCAATCTAATCATTGACCGATCGGGTGCCGCGCCTCCGGGAAGAGAAGATTAATCTTCCCGGGGGCACGGCGCTGCGGAAGTGATGGAAGAACCTAGGATCGGCGTCGTGAAACTAACCACTATAATACCATGTGAAAAGTTGTACGATGATAGACTATTTGTGTTGTTTAAGTTGTTGTATTGATCTGACCCTCATATGGGGTATATATAAAATACATGAAGGGTAGAGAGTTAAAGTACAAGACAAGCAATACATGGTTTAAACATATTCGATCTCTACTCTTTATCTCTATCTTAAAACCAAAACTATATTCTAACAAGTATTTTTTCCTTGACATGTAAGTTTTAATAAATAATGTAAAAGATGGGAGGGAGAAGCTTTGTATTCTGAAATTTCTTAATTAGACGGTATTTCCATGTTTAGTTATTACAAGTTCTCTGGTTATATTGGTTGCTTGTTTTCAGTGTACCGTCGTTCAACTTACCTGGCCTGGCTGCCACTTCCATAAGAGATCACAACATCTGCAGATACAACATGGGAAATGCTAATAATCAACCGGCGGATCACTCGGCCGCATCCACCGCTGCTCCAATCGCCCATGCGTCTTTCTTCAGGCCACACTTAGTCTTATCTCCTTGGCTCAAAAGCGTCGTGTGTTCGCTGCAGTGAATTATCACTCAAGGTGTTTTTTGCAACCCAGGTTGTGTTACAATGAGGTTCTGCAACAGCATCTATGTTACAAAAAATGGTGCAAAAAAAGTTTTGAATTTTCTTTCCACAACAGGACCTCTGTTGCAAAAACATTACGTAAAAGGACCTCTGTTGCAAAAATTTCTGCAGCATGAGCCGTGTTGCAAAAATTTCCGTAACATGACATCTGTTGCGAAAGTTTTCGCAACACCGTTGTTGTTGCAATTGTAAGAACGCCTCTGGGTCATAGGTTGACACTAGATCTAACGGCTGCCGAGCCGGCGGATATTTTTAAAAAATCCGTCGGCCGACGCCTAGCGTCCCCCATACAACATTCGTGAATATCAAGATCTTATGAAAAATAAAACTTGGCATTTAGTTCCACCAGGAATCAACACACTACAAGAAATCTGTTAATACATGACGGATCTAGTCCGTCACAGTGAAAAACTGTCATGGGTGTCCATCCTTGACGGATTTGAAATCCGTCATGTATATCGCGTCATAATTTGATATCGTACCTACCATGGCGGTTCTTGGCTGTCATGGATCTGCCCTCGGCCCGCCCAGGCCCAAACCTTTGTGACGGAACAATCTGTCTTGGACTAACGCCACATAGGATTTTCAATTGAGTAATTTGAATTACGTGGCTGCCTACGTGGATACTATTTTCCGTCACGAAATTCATCATGGATTTAGGCACAATTTAAAGGGCGGTTTAAATTTGGCTTAGCCCATTATCCCGTTTCTTTTGGCCAGAATTTGACTATGTTTTTAAGGGCCAATTTAAAGGGCGTTACACAAATCCTAATGCCAAATTTTCCCAACAAAAAATATTTGCAAGGTGTGAAACATTACAAAGTTTAACACAACCATCTGTATGTATCTACAACACAACAGTCTAAAAAATCATCTACAAAGTGATGACATACAGCATAGATTGACAAAATATATCACACAACAGAGTTATGAACTAGTATAATCCATTTTACATCAACAGAACATATAAACTATCGAGGCTGTTATTCAAGCTCTTGCCATCGACGTTCTTGATGGCAACGATCATGCCGTGATGGACAGCACCAAGTAGCACAGTATCCAATCTTACCTAGCATATTAACAAGAATATTAGATATTTGCACATATGGATAGATAGTAGAAATAAGAAAATTGCAACAAATATAAAAATGAATTACATGTCCAGAATTCTTAAATATTGTAGTGCCTACAAATGAGAATAACATTGTATCTACTATAAAACAAGATTAAACATGAGGTTGCTTAAAATTAACCCAAAGAAAAGTGTGTCAAATGACAAAGTGACGAAACACACATCACAGAACTCCTACTATAGCAGCATTAGTTGAGGCCATATAAACCCATTGTAATGTAGTGGACTATGAAACATGAAAATACTTGATAAACAATGAGATAATAGATAGGAAAGTGCAACTTGAAATAATCATGCATCGTTTATATTCATTCAGGATATACAGAAATGATTTTCTATCATAAACCCATTGATTATATTATCCGTGTTACTTCTGTGCAAGACGATTCTATACGCTGCCCACTTGACCAGCATAGTACTATTATTTGTGACAGAAAAAATAGTTAAATGAAATTAACCAGTATATATTTATACATGGTGGCAGCAGTAGGAACAACCCTTGCTCCTACTTCACGAATCAGACTACAAATTTAGTCTAATGCAAGTATATATAGGCGTTCAGACTAAAAATTTGAAGTAGGAGCAAGTATTGCACGAACCTGTATATATTTATACAAGGTGGCAGCAGTAGGAACAAGGCTTGCACGAATCAGACTCATACATAGCTTTAGTATTACTTCATTTTAATGAAGGTACAAGCCGAGTCAGAACACATGCAGTAGCAATCACGAATATAGATACAGATCCTGAAACCTTCCAGGACATAAGCGAGAAGATAAATTGGATTGTCTTTTTAATATCCAATCAAGGTCTAGAAATACATAGAGATATTCAGTGGTGGACGTTGTGAAGACAATAATATTTTTTTTACATTTACAAAATGAATAATCTGATCCTGTTAGGTAGTTGTCAAGCATATCTTACCATCGATGTTGTGTGCATTTAGGCATGCTAGTTGTGCTATATTTATGCCAGCTAATGCATTGTAACTTCGACCAATTTTTCCAACATATCCCGTGTGCTCTCTGCTCTCTGTGCTATCATTAGTCCCTTTCACTTTCAGAAATATCATAATAAGTGAAAATGGATATACAATTGTTTGCCAACATTCGGTTTGTTCACAGCCATGTTTGTAAGGCAACAAAAACAAAGATGTATTTTGTATGCCCATAGTTTACCCAAGTTTTAGCAATGAGATGAAAGTTTCTCCCTGACAACAAGCTAAGGCCTTGTACAAATTACTAGAACTGGATCAGAGAAGCAAACGATCTCACTTTAAGGAAGAAATAGAATAACTTATCTTCAGTTCGTGCGTGTTATGCCACGGTCTGGGGTAGAGGAACCCAGCGTTGGTTCCACAGCACCGTCGGGGAGGAAGAAGCGGAGGCCAGAGGTTGGCTGGACCGCCGTGTTCCAGTATGTGTGCCTGAGATGTATGCCAATCAATCAAAGGAACTTGTTATACACACACACACAAAACAAATTGATCTGATCACATCTCAGTGGTTCGTCATGTCATGTTCAGATTCAGAATAAGCTAATAGAACCCAGCACAGGAAGAAACTAAACTTGCTTATGGAAATATCTCCTTAAGTTAAAATGTTAATTATCAAGATATTTTAAAATTTGTGAAGCACATCTGTACATTGAGAAAGTAAGATTAATAGCAAATCGAATAGCGGGAAATGAAAACAACAAGTGCAGCTTTAGCACTCTACAGATATGGTGCTCCCGTTGCATTGAAATGTCGTTCAGATGTTTCGAAATACCATTTTCTTTTTCTCTCCCGTGTGTAGATATTTCTTTCGGGGCGTACAATTTTGCTCCAAAACCACCGACTAACCTACACTGAAATATGTGCCTACTCAGTTTCAGATCGATCCCCTCAACCTATTCTATTCTATTCCATCTCTAGAATTAGGTAGCCACAGACCAAAATCAATTAAAATACTAATTCGTGAAAATTATCTCGTGGTCACGGAAGATAAAAGACGAACTGACCAAGAAGCTATGAGATTAGTCCAAAGTAAAATGAAAAAAAACAAGAACAAGTCACCAGTGAAGGGGGCGGGCGGGAGATCAGACCTCATGGACGGGGAAGGAAACTGCGATGCCGCTGTCGCTGCTACCTCCAATGAGCCATGCCGTAGACCGGCCACCACACGGCTGCTCCGCTAAGACAAACCGACGCCAGGTTTGACCTCCATGCCGGATCTGCACAAAAGGCCACAAAGATAGAGATCCACCTGGATTGAATTGGATTCTGCTTGATTCTTCACTGCAAAATGTAGTAGCGGAGCTAGTGCGTCCTTACCAACAGAGGGAGAAAGAGTCACGGGAGCCGATCCAGATCCAGTAGAGAGACAGACGGGGATTTCCTCCACTTCCAGGCGTTCTCCGGTTGGTTCCAGTGGAGGGGCAGGAGAAGGACTGCGGCGGTGCAGCGGAGAAGGAGGATACGGTGACGCGGCGCGGGCAGGGCAGGAAGTCGGGAACTAGAGAGGGCCAAGCCAATGGGGGCGGCGGCGGAGGAGGAGAAAGAGTGGGGAAGGGAGTGTCTCCGCGTTAGCTTTTATACAAGCACTGGTTTAGGGCTTTTTAGGCGGGCTTAGGTGGGCTTGCGGGCCGTACTAGTCTGTGCATGACGGTTTTTGAAACTGTCACCCGAAATCCGTCACGTATTAACATGTTTCTTGTAGTGACAGCAGGGGGCAACACTGGTGGTAACTCGAGTTCCTTTAGATCATCCGCCTCGACTCGGTTACTCCATAACCGACTAGGTGCAGATCCAAAAGAACCAAACCGAAGCAAGATCATCGGTGTCGTGGAAGAAGGCGCCTCCTTGGCGGATGTGTCTGTCGTACCATGTGACACCAGCCCCTTAGCCGGCTCCCATGGTGCGCTCTCAGGCCCCTTGTCCTAATTCCCGGGTGCACCATCACCCTTAGTCGTATCCATGTCCTGAATCTCATCTCCCTCCTGAGGTATAAGTGTATCATCAATCTCAAGCTCAAGCATATGTGACTCCGGCACGCGTCCACTTGACCACATCCGGTACGAACTCCAAACTGAGTACACTGACAAGTAACCTCGCTGCTCCGTGTGCCCGAGTAAAAGGCATATCAACCTGTTTCCGTCTTACCGATGATAGAACCCAGACTCCAAGCCACCAAGAAGTGATTAATATATTTGTGTGGTTCACCATAGAAGCGAAACCAGACCTTCTCTAAAGGTGTACCCTCGGGGTCTTTCTCCTTCTACTCATCAAAGGCCAAAATAATGTTTGTACTTTGTACTCTGCACATGCCATACTTAAGTGTATGTACCTGATCCTTCTTAGTGAGAAAATCAACCTTGTAAGTCTGGTGCTCCAACTTGACAAGGTCCCACTGATGGTTGCCTGGTACTCAGTCCTGCAACTATCGCACAATGTGCGCCTCTATTACAGTCTCATTGGTAACCTTGACAACAACATGGAACGAGCTCTCTTGCACATGTGTCACAGGTGCCACATCAGGTGACTCAAAAAACATAAGCTCCTGACAGCGAACTCCATAGATATTGACCACCGGTTTGGGGCCAGTAAGCAGCGGACACTCACCGGTTGTATGTTGCGATCTACAACAGTAATCACATAATTCTGTGGTACACTCGGCCACAAAATGTCCCGGCTCGCCACATCTATAACACGGTAGCTTCTTTTTCTTAGCAGCCCACTTTGATAACTTTTCACCATCCCGTTTGTCCGGAACCTTCGTCACCAGCCTTAGCAATGGCGGTATTGGTCAGTAGAATGCTGACAGCTGCCAAGGCCCATACTGTGTCTATAGCCACCTCGGGAAGAGCGGGCGTGGCCGTCAGCACCGTAGCAACAGGTTCGGCATGTGTCACTATGGCCGTAACAACAGGCGGTGGAGGAGGCCGCGGTGGAGGCGGGCGCTGACCCCCCCTCTCCCTCCTCAGAAAGTTCGATGAGCTCCACGGTTATACCGGTTTGCTGGGTCGGCTACCCCCTCGACAAAATTGTCGGGAGGACCTTGAAAGCCGTGACCCGATCCGCCGTCATTGTACCATCCAGAGCCATGTCCACCGCCCGACGAAGAGCCACGGTGTTGTCCCTCACCATACGCATCGTATCCATCATCACCCCACTGTCTATATCAGTTGTAACAAAAGCCGTCACCACCATAGTTTCGTCCGCCGCCGCCATTGCCGCCACGACAGGGACCATTGCCACGCTCGGCGACAGGGACACCACCGCTCCTGGCAACATGTGCAACCGGGGCACCACCCCGCCCTACAACCTGGGCGCCGTCCCGCCCGGCGGCTTGGGCGTCACTCCGCTCGGTGGCCAAATCGCCTGCCCGCCCGGTGGCCTGGCCAGGCTGCGCCACCGGCTGTCTCACGGTAGCCCGCCCCGGAGCCGTTGCCGCGTTAGTTCTTGCTGGCTGGGTCGGGGGCGCAGCCCCAAGCTTTGTTGGCGGCAGGTTTCCGCGCCCCGCCATGGCGTCTCCCGTCTGGCTGCTTATCCTCGCGGCGCGCCCTATCCCGAGCGTAGGGAAACTAGGAGTCCTAGTACGACGAACCCTAGCAGTCAGGGCGGTAGCGGATCGATCGCAATATCCAGTCGATCAGCGAGCAATGAGTCAGAAACCTCTTACGAAGACTCTGTTACGGGAATTGCATGCTGGGCCACTCGCCCAGTCATGCCCGATACCGTATCGGCCCTATCAACCGTAGGCCCAACTTGGCCAAGTAGTTGATTCAAACGTGATTGCCTGACCGCCTGGATCTCGGCCGCCCCGACGGACGCCGGCGCCGGCGGCACAAGCCGCCGCCCATCCATTGCTCTTCTTCTTGCTAGTAACTCTTGTCCACGAATTCGGCAACCAAAAATCTGATAAAGTAATTGGCGCAAGACATTCCTTGGGGATCGGACCCTTCCAAGGCCGGATAACGGACGATGCGGTCCTCCGGTGAACTATCCGGCGAAGCAACTCGATCTTTTCGTCAGATCGCAATCCTTGCCTTGCTGGATCATCGCTTGGAACTACAGCATCGACAATAGTAGCAACGTCCTCCTCCGAATACCCTGGGTTAAAAGCTTCGCAGATCACATCCGAAGGTGTTGGGGAAGACAACTTCGGCAAGCCGCTGGTGATCTCTCCGTCCTCCTCGTCAGTCTCCACGAGCGACCAGAACTTGGCGCCGGCCCGCCCGCTAGGCATGCCGGAGGCGGTCGCCCGGGACACGCCGGTCGCCTCTGGAGTCGCCCTCGTCACCCGCCCGTCGTCGTCGGTCTCGAGTGAGGGCGCTTTAATCATTTGTCTCCCAGCCCCAGACCACCCGCGGCGGCTGCAAGTACTATGGGGGAGGGGCGTGGGCAACATTTAGACTTTATTGCTCTTATGGAAATACGACGAGATAACTTTACCTCATAGTTCCTTGGAACTCTTTCTGGTGGAATTGATTTTGATTGACACATCTTACCTCCTAGAGGAAGATCTGGTGGGATACTGCTAAGGGTTCGGTGTGAAACACTCGAGGTTCTTAACGTGGTTAGGGGAGATTTTGTGGTCAAGTTTCGGGTGAGATCAAAATTGGATGGTTTCTGATGGTCTCTTGTGGCTGTATATGGAGCAGCATAATGCGAACTTAAACCAGACTTTCTAGCCAACTTATTGAGGATATGTGGCAATGAAACTTTGCCAATCCTAGTCGGTGGAGACTTTAATATAATTCGGAGGAGAGAAACAATGACAATTTTGATGGGCGATGGTCTATGATGTTTAATATGATCAACGAGAGTCTCAATTTGAGAGAAATTGAACTCACCGGTAGACAATTTACTTGGGCCAATACGTTACCCACTCCGACCTATGAGAAGTTGGATAGGGTACTCGCCAGTGTCGAATGGGAACAAAGATACCCTTTGGTGTCGGTTCATGCGATACAGAGAGCGATCTCGGACCATACACCCCTTCTTGTAGACTCGGGTGAGGCTACACACGCTGCGAATAAGAACGCTTTCTCTTTCGAACTAGGTTGGTTCGAGAAAGAAATTTTTTTGGAGATCATAGCACGCGAATGGGCGAAACCTGTTAGTGGAAGAACTAGTATTGAGAGATGGCAAAATAAGATCACACATCTGAGACAATTTTTGCGAGGTTGGGCCAGAAATGAGAGTGAGATTTACAAACAACAGAAAGAGCAACTCACTCAATTAATTGAGGCATTAGATTTAAAAGCCGAAAGCAATCTCCGTACGATTAGTGAGCAAAACTCCAAGTCCGAAGTTGAGCAAGGCTTACGAGCTCTTCTTAGAGAAGAGGAGCTCAAGTGGGCACTGCGGGCTAAAGTGTTTAAGGTTGTCCAAGGAGATGACAATACACAATTCTTCCATATGATTGTGAATGATAAACATAGGAAGAAGAAAATCATACAGGCCGAACAGGACGAGGGGCCAATTGTGGGGCATGAGAATTTGAAAGATTATATCACTAATTATTATAAAGAACTTTTTGGGCATCCGGAAGCAAGCACGGTGACCCTTGACGATGAATCTATTTTTGGAGATATACCACAACTCCACGGAGAAGAGAATGATATTATCTCTGCACCATTTACTGAGAAGGAGGTTCTGAATGCCATCTCACAAATGAAACCGAATAAAGCACCAGGACCAGATGGGTTTCCATCTGAATTCTATAAGAAATGTTTTCACATTATTAAGAATGATCTTATGCCTATGTTTCATGATGTCTTTAGCGGTCATCTCGAACTGTTTCATCTTAACTTTGGCCTGATTATGCTGTTACCCAAGAAAGAAGATGTAGTTCAGATCGAACAATTTAGGCCAATATGTCTTCTTAATGTGAGTTCTAAAATTTTCACAAAGGTTGGTAGCAATATATTGAAACAAATTGCTCACTCAGTGATACAACCAAGTCAGACAGCGTTCATACCAGGGCGACACATACTTGAACAGGTGGTCGTTTTGCATGAAACGCTTCATGAAATCCATTCGAAGAAGCTAGATGGGGTTATCTTCAAAGTGGATTTTGAGAAGGCATATGATAAAGTTAAATAGCCTTTCCTTCAGCAGGTGAGGGAGCACTACTAGGGAAAAGCCTAGCAGCAGCGCGGATTTTAGGACTATCAGTAGCGCGGGCAGGAGTGCTACTGGTACGGCGCTACAGCTAAAGGTTAGCAGTAACGTTGGTTAACCCACGCTACTGCTACACCGACTTAGTAGTAGCGCTTTCTCGACGCGGCGCTATTGGTAATTACTAATAGCGCTTCTCCCAGCCCGCGCTACTACTATTATTCTGTATTTTATTTCTTTTTTATTTCATGTTGTATTCATACACCTCTATACAAGTTTTCATACAACAGCAATTTAGTGATTGTTTTTACATCATAATGAGTTATTACATCATTGGGTGAAAGAAACCATGGACTAGTTTCAAGTGGATGGACATCCACTTGAAACTAATCCACGGTTCTTTCACGCAATGATATAATAAATATCATCATCATCATATCATTAACAACTTATCATCATAATACATCATTGTCATATAACACCTCCCCATGATCATCGTTTTGATCGATGAGACATCACATAGCAAGTTGATCACTAGTAATAATCACAACTACTCATCATCATCAACTCTAACACATTGTACCACATAATAAACATATTGTACCTCATAGGACCTACTACATTCTCTTAGGACCTACTATATTCTCTAAGGTAAAATAGCAAAAAACAAGATAGCCACTGGCTCTCCATTATGGAGAATGCAGATTATCCTGTCTCCAATTCTTGCCTTTCGCTTAATGTTGATTCCAAGAACCTCCTTACGAATGTCCAAACATTTTTTTCCACTCTTTGATTAGCATGTGTTGACCGGTTTCAGAAATCCGATATGCACAGGTAAGATCCGTAGGATGACCTGGCTGTATGTTCAGAACTTCAAGGCGACCATTGTAATACATCATATGAGGGACACAATCCATCGGGATTTTCTGTTGAAAAACATAATAATAACTTCGTAGTTAGCAATGATGTACTAGTTTTAGAAGTATGCAAAAGATGCACTGATGTCGTAATAGTAAAAAATCTTACCAGGGTATCTCCATAGAAGTTATTATGGTTCAACACGTGCACTAGTGGCACGTATTCACCATAATTTGGAGGAGTACGATAATAGGTATTGTAATTCTCAAAGAAAGTACAAAATGCGATCAGATGATTTTTCTCCTTATAAGTTAATTCGGAGCCATCGGTGTAGTGGGTTTTGTCTACCATCTTCTGCACATTCTTTGAAGAATGAAAATAAGCTGCCAATGGAAATAAGCTGTCAACTATGTTTGAGAAACTCACATAGCGGTAGAATCGGAAGCGTATCAACAAGGACCCAAATGTCCATATTGTTTTGCTCGATGTCAGGATCACCAAGATCCATGGTGACAATCATACCCTCATAAAAATCATACATTTTGCAAAGTGTTTCCCAATTTTGGCAACCAAAATGGGTTACGCTCTGAGAATTATACAGATTTACTTCAAAATCCATATCATGATGAGTCCTTAGGTGTATTTTCTTTGTTTCAAAATTTTCATGGTCTTCAAAACCTATCCTCTCCAAGACATAGCATCTTGCTGTTGTGGAACGTAGTAATTTTAAAAAAATTCCTACGCACATGCAAGATCATGGTGATGTAGAGCAACGAGAGGGAGAGTGTTGTCTACGTACCCTCGTAGACCGAAAGCGGAAGCGTTAGCACAACGCGGTTGATGTAGTCGTACGTCTTCATGATCCGACCGATTAAGTACCGAACGCACGGCACCTCCGAGTTCTACACACGTTCAGCCCGATGACATCCCTCGAACTCCGATCCAGCCGAGTGTTGAGGGAGAGTTTCGTCAGCACGATGGCGTAGTGACGATGATGATGTTCTACCGACGCAGGGCTTCACCTAAGCACTGCTACGATATGACCGAGGTGGATTATGGTGGAGGGGGGCACCGCACATGGCTAAGAGATCCAAGGGATCAATTGTTGTCTCTTTGGGGTGCCCCCCTGCACCCGTATATAAAGGAGCAAGGGAGGAGGAGGCCGGCCCTAGGAGGGGGCGCGCCAAGTGTGGAGTCCTACTAGGACTCCCTAGTCCTAGTAGGATTCCACCTCCCATATGGAATAGGAAAAGAGGAAGGAAGGAAGGGGGCGCCCCCCTTCCCTAGTCCAATTTGGACCAGACCAAGGGGAGGGGTGCGGCCACCCTTGAGGCCCTTTTCCTTCTTTCCCGTATGGCTCAATAAGGCCCAATACGTATTCCCGTAACTCTCCGGTACTCCGAAAAATACCCGAATCACTCGGAACCTTTCCGATGTCCGAATATAGTCGTACAATATATCGATCTTTACGTCTCGACCATTTCGAGACTCCTCGTCATGTCCCCGATCTCATCGGGGACTCCGAACTCCTTCGGTACATCAAAACTCATCAACTCATAATATAATTGTCATCAAAACCTTAAGCGTGCGGACCCTATGGGTTCGAGAACTATGTAGACATGACCGAGACACGTCTCCGGTCAATAACCAATAGCGGAACCTAGATGCTCATATTGGCTCCCACATATTCTACGAAGATCTTTACGGTCAAACCGCATAACAACATACGTTGTTCTCTTTGTCATCGGTATGTTACTTGCCCGAGATTCGATCGTCGGTATCTCAATACCTAGTTCAATCTCATTACCGGCAAGTCTCTTTACTCGTTCCGTAACACATCATCCCGCAACTACTCATTAGTTGCAATGCTTGCAAGGCTTATAGTGATGTGCATTACCGAGTGGGCCCAGAGATACCTCTTCGACAATCGGACTGACAAATCCTAATCTCGAAATACGCCAACCCAACAAGTACCTTCGGAGACACCTGTAGAGAACCTTTATAATCACCCAGTTACGTTGTGACATTTGGTAGCACACAAAGTGTTCCTCCGGTAAACGGGAGTTGCATAATCTCATAGTCATAGGAACATGTATAAGTCATGAAGAAAGCAATAGCAACAAACTAAACGATCAAGTGCTATGCTAACGGAATGGGTCAAGTCAATCACATCATTCTCCTAATGATGTGATCCCGTTAATCAAATGACAACTCATGTCTATGGTTAGGAAACATAACCATCTTTGATCAACGAGCTAGTCAAGTAGAGGCATACTAGTGACACTCTGTTTGTCTATGTATTCACACATGTATTATGTTTCCGGTTAATACAATTCTAGCATGAATAATAAACATTTATCATGATATAAGGAAATAAATAATAACTTTATTATTGCCTCTAGGGCATATTTCCTTCAGTCTCCCACTTGCACTAGAGTCAATAATCTAGTTCACATCGCTATGTGATTTAACATCAATAGTTCACATCACCATGTGATTAACACCCATAGTTCACATCGACATGTGACCAACACCCAAAGGGTTTACTAGAGTCAATAATCTAGTTCACATCGCTATGTGATTAACACCCAAAGAGTACTGAGGTGCGATCATATTTTGCTTGTGAGAGAAGTTTAGTCAACGGGTCTGCCACATTCAGATCCGTAAGTATTTTTGCAAATTTCTATGTCAACAATGCTCTGCATGGAGCTACTCTAGCTAATTGCTCCCACTTTCAATATGTATCCAGAATGAGACTTAGAGTCATCTGGATCAGTGTCAAAACTTGCATCGACGTAACCCTTTACGATGAACCTTTTGTCACCTCGATAATCAAGAAACATATCCTTATTCCACTAAGGATAATTTTGACCAATGTCCAGTGATCTACTCCTAGATCACTATTGTACTCCCTTGCCAAACTCAGGGCAGGGTATACAATAGGTCTGGTACACAGCATGGCATACTTTATAGAACCTATGGCTAAGGCATAGGGAATGACTTCCATTCTCTCTCTATCTTCTGCCGTGGTCGGGTTTTGAGTCTTACTCAACCTCACACCTTGTAACACAGGCAAGAACTTCTTCTTTGACTGTTCCATTTTGAACTAAATCTTGTCAACGTATGTACTTATTGAAAAACTTATCAAGCATCTTGATCTATCTCTATAGATCTTGATGCTCAATATGTAAGCAGCTTCACCGAGGTCTTTCTTTGAAAAACTCCTTTCAAATATTCCTTTATGCTTTGCAGAATAATTCTACATTATCTCCGATCAACAATATGTCTTTCACATATACTTATCAGAAATGTTGTAGTGCTCCCACTCACTTTCTTGTAAATACATGCTTCACCGCAAGTCTGTATAAAACTATATGCTTTGATGAACTTATCAAAACGTATATTCCAACTCCGAGATGCTTGCACCAGTCCATAGATGGATCGCTGGAGCTTGCATATTTTGTTAGCACCTTTAGGATTGACAAAACTTTCTTGTTGCATCATATACAACTCTTCTTTAATACATCCATTAAGGAATGTAGTTTTGTTTATCCATTTGCCAGATTTCATAAAATGTGGCAATTTCTAACATGATTCGGACATACTTAAGCATCGCTACGGGTGAGAAGGTCTCATCGTAGTCAATCCCTTGAACTTGTCGAAAACCTTTTGCGACAAGTCGAGCTTTGTAGACAGTAACATTACCGTCAGCGTCAGTCTTCTTCTTGAAGATCCATTTATTCTCAATTGCTTGCCGATCTTTGGGCAAGTCAACCAAAGTCCACACTTTGTTCTCATACATGGATCCCATCTCAGATTTCATGGCTTCAAGCCATTTTGCGGAATCTGGGCTCACCATCGCTTCCCCATAGTTCGTAGGTTCATCATGATCTAGTAGCATGACTTCCAGAACAGGATTACCGTACCACTCTGGTGCAGATCTTACTCTGGTTGATCTACGAGGTTCAGTAGTATCTTGTTCTGAAGTTTCATGATCATCATCATTAGCTTCCTCACTAATTGGTGTAGGTGTCACAGAAACCGGTTTCTGTGATGTACTAATTTCCAATAAGGGAGCAGGTAAAGTTACCTCATCAAGTTCTACTTTCCTCCCACTCACTTCTTTCGAAGGAAACTCCTTCTCTAGAAAGGATCCATTCTCAGCCACGAATATCTTACCTTCGGATCTGTGACAGAAGGTGTACCCAACATTTTCTTTTGGGTATCCTATGAAGACGCACTTCTCCAATTTGGGTTTGAGCTTATCAGGTTGAAACTTTTTCACATAAGCATTGCAACCTCAAACTTTAAGAAACGACAGCTTAGGTTTCTTGCCAAACCATAGTTCATACGGTGTCGTCTCAACGGATTTAGATGGTGCCCTATTTAACGTGAATGTAGCTGTCTCTAATGCATAACCCCAAAACGATAGCGGTAAATCAGTAAGAGACATCATAGATCGCACCATATCTAATAAAGCACGGTTATGACGTTCAGACACACCATTACACTATGGTGTTCTAGGTGGCATGAGTAGTGAAACTATTTCCCATTGTTTTAACTGAAGGCCAAACTCGTAATTCAAATATTTTACTTCTGCGATCATATCATAGAAACTTTTATTTTGTTACGATGATTCTCCACTTCACTTTGAAATTCTTTGAACTTTTCAAATGTTTCAGACTTGTGTTTCATCAAGTGGATATACTCATATCTGCTCAAATCATCTATGAAGATCAGAAAATAATGATACCTGCCGCAAGCTTCAATATTCATCGGACCACATACATCAGTATGCATGATTTCCAAAAAATCTGTTGCTTGCTGCATTGTTCCGGAGAATGGAGTCTTAGTCATCTTGCCCATGAGGCATGGTTCGCAAGCATCAACTGATTCATAATCAAGTGATTCCAAAAGTCCATCAACATGGAGTTTCTTCATGCGCTTTATACCAATATGACCTAAACGGCAGTGCCACAAATAAGTTGCACTATCATTATTAACTTTGCATCTTTTGGTTTAAATATTATGAATATGTGTATCACTACGATCGAGATCCAACGAACCATTTTCATTGGGTGTGTAACCATATAAGGTTTTATTCATGTAAACAGAACAACAATTTATTCTCTTACTTAAATGAATAACCGTACTGCAATAATCATGATCAAATCATATTCATGCTCAACTCAAATACCAAACACTTATTTAGGTTCAACACTAATCCCTAAAGTATAGGGAGTGTGTGATGATGATCATATCATTCTTGGAACCACTTCCAACACACATCGTCACTTCACCCTTAACTAGTCTATGTTCATGCTGCAACTCCCGTTTCGAGTTACTACTCTTAGCAACTGAACCAGTATCAAATACCGAGGGGTTGCTAGGAACACTAGTAAAATACACATCAATAATCTGTATATCAAATATACCTTTGTTCACTTTGCCATCCTTCTTCTCCGCCAAATACTTGGGCAGTTCCGCTTCCAGTGACCAGTCCCTTTGCAGTAGAAGTACTTAGTCTCAGGCTTAGGACCAGACTTGGGCTTCTTCACTTGAGCAGCAACTTGCTTGCCATTCTTCTTGAAGTTCCCCTTCTTCCCTTTGCCCTTTTCTTGAAACTAGTGGTCTTGTCTACCATCAACACTTGATATTTTTCTTGATTTCTACCTTTGTTGATTTCAGCATTATGAAGAGCTTGGGAATCGTTTCCGTTATCCCTTGCATATCATAGTTCATCATGAAGTTCTACTAACTTGGTGATGGTGACTAGAGAATTATGTCAATCACTATCCTGGAAGATTAACTCCCACTTGATTCAAGCGATTGTAGTACCCAGACAATCTGAGCACATGCTCATTGCATCTAAACTATCAAGTAGTCATCATATTGAGCTAGCCAAACGTTCAGAACGTCCGCATTTGCTCCTACAATAGGTCTGTCACCTAGTGGTGCATCAAGGACATAATTCTTCTGTGCAGCAATGAGGATAATCCTCAGATCACGGATCCAATCCGCATCATTGCTACTAACATTTTTCAACTTAGTTTTCTCTAGGAACATATAAAAATTAAACGGGGAGCAACATCGCGAGCTATTGATCTACAATATAGATATGCTAATACTATCAGGACTAAGTTCATGATAAATTAAATTTCAATTAATCATATTACTTAAGAACTCCCACTTAGATAGGCATCCCTCTAATCCTCTAAGTGATCACGTTATCCAAATCAACTAAACCATGTCCGATCATCACGTGAGATGGAGTAGTTTCAATGGTGAACATCACTATGTTGATCATATCTACTATATGATTCACGCTCGACCTTTAGGTCTCCGTGTTCCGAGGCCATATCTGTTATATGCTAGGCTCGTCAAGTTTAACCTGAGTATTCCGCGTGTGCAACTGTTTTGCACCCGTTGTATTTGAACGTAGAGCCTATCACACCCGATCATCACGTGGTGTCTCAGCACGAAGAACTTTCGCAACGATGCATACTCAGGGAGAACATTTATACTTTGATAATTTAGTGAGGGATCATCTTATAATGCTACCGTCAATCAAAGCAAGATAAGATGCATAAAAGATAAACATCACATGCAATCAATATAAGTGATATGATATGGCCATCATCATCTTGTGCATGTGATCTCCATCTCCGAAGCACCGTCATGATCACCATCGTCACCGGCGCGACACCTTGATCTCCATCGTAGCACCATTGTCGTCTCACCAATCTTATGCTTCCACAACTATCGCTACCGCTTAGTGATAAAGTAAAGCATTACAGCGCGATTGCATTGCATACAATAAAGCGACAACCATATGGCTCCTGCCAGTTGCCGATAACTCGGTTACAAAACATGATCATCTCATACAATAAAATTCAGCATCATGTCTTGACCATATCACATCACAACATGCCCTGCAAAAACAAGTTAGACGTCCTCTACTTTGTTGTTGCAAGTTTTACGTGGCTGCTACGGGCTTAAGAAAGAACCAATCTTACCTACGCATTAAAACCACAACGATAGTTTGTCAAGTTGGTGCTGTTTTAACCTTCGCAAGGACCGGGCATAGCCACACTCGGTTCAACTAAAGTTGGAGAAACTGTTACCCGCAAGCCACCTATGTGCAAAGCACGTCGGGAGAACCGGTCTCGCGTAAGCGTACGCGTAATGTCGGTCCGGGCCGCTTCGTCCAACAATACCGCCGAACCAAAGTATGACATGCTGGTAAGCAGTATGACTTATATCGCCCACAACTCACTTGTGTTCTACTCGTGCATATAACATCAACACATAAAACCTAGGCTCGGATGCCACTGTTGGGGAACGTAGTAATTTCAAAAAAATTCCTACGCACACGCAAGATCATGGTGATGCATAGCAACGAGAGGGGAGAGTGTGATCTACGTACCCTTGTAGATCGACAACGGAAGCGTTTGGTTGATGTAGTCGTACGTCTCCACGGCCCGACCGATCAAGCACCGAAACTACGGCACCTCCGAGTTTTAGCACACGTTCAGCTCGATGGCGATCCCCGGATTCCGATCCAGCAAAGTGTCGGGGAAGAGTTCCGTCAGCACGACGGCATGGTGACGATCTTGATGTACTACTGTCGCAGGGCTTCACCTAAGCACCGCTACAATATAAGTGATATGATATGGCCATCATCATCTTGTACTTGTGATCTCCATCTCCGAAGTACCATCATGATCACCATCGTTACCGGTGCGACACCTTGATCTCCATCGTAGCATCGTTGTCGTCTCACCAATCTTATGCTTCCACGACTATCGCTACCACTTAGTGATAAAGTAAAGCATTACAGCGCGATTGCATTGCATACAATAAAGCGACAACCATATGGCTCCTGCCAGTTGCCGATAACTCGGTTACAAAACATGATCATCTCATACAATAAAATTTAGCATCATGTCTTGACCATATCACATCACAACATGCCCTGCAAAAACAAGTTAGACGTCCTCTACTTTGTTGTTGCAAGTTTTACGTGGCTGCTATGTGCTTAGCAAGAACCGTTCTTACCTACGCATCAAAACCACAACCATAGTTTGTCAAGTTGGTGCTGTTTTAACCTTCGCAAGGACAGGGCGTAGCCACACTTGGTTCAACTAAAGTTGGAGAAACTGACACCTTGTAGTCACCTGTGTGCATAGCACAGCGGTAAAACCAGTCTCGCGTAAGCGTACGCGTAATGTCGGTCCGGGCCGCTTCATCCAACAATACCACCGAACCAAAGTATGACATGCTGGTAAGCAGTATGACTTATATCGCCCACAACTCACTTGTGTTCTACTCGTGCATATTACATCAACGCATAAAACCTGGCTCGGATGCCACTATTGGGGAACGTAGTAATTTCAAAAAATTTCCTACGCACGTGCAAGATCATGATGATGTATAGCAACGAGAGGGGAGAGTGTTGTCTACGTACCCTCGTAGACCGAAAGCGGAAGCGTTAGCACGACGCGGTTGATGTAGTCGTACGTCTTCACGATCCGACCGATCAAGTACCGAACGCACGGCACCTCCGAGTTCTACACACGTTCAGCCCGATGACGTCCCTCAAACTCCGATCCAGCCGAGTGTTGAGGGAGAGTTTCGTCAGCACGATGACGTAGTGACGATGATGATGTTCTACCGACGTAGGGCTTCACCTAAGCACCACTACGATATGACCGAGGTGGATTATGGTGGAGGGGGGCACCGCACACGGCTAAGAGATCCAAGGGATCAATTGTTGTCTCTTTGGGGTGCCCCCCTGCACCCGTATATAAAGGAGCAAGGGAGGAGGAGGCCGGCCCTAGGAGGGGGCGCGCCAAGTGTGGATTCTTACTAGGACTCCCTAGTCTCTACTCCTAATGGAGCAGTTGGTAGTCTCACTTCCAGGTTTTTTTTTCGTCCCACCTCTTCTGGTTTATTTTCGTCCTAAAAAAACCTACGAAAAAAACCTAAAAAAAATCCCTGGCTCGCACGAAAAAAATCCTCGAGCCTCCAGATGCCTTCGCCGCCAGCCCCCACCTCCTCGCCGGCTTCCGGCGCTGCCCGCCCCCATCTCCTCCCCCGATCCCGGCGTCACCGCACCCACCTTGTCCCTCACTCCCGGCACCGCCCCGCCCCCACCTTCTCCCTCACTCCCGGCGCCGCCCCGACCTCCAACCTCCCTGGATCCCGGCTCCCGACGCCGCCCGCCCCCCATCTCCTCCCCCGATCCCGGAGTCACCCCACCGTATACGTAGACTCCCTTTTCCTCCTTGCGGCCTTGCCACCGCCACCCTATGCCCTAGTTGCGCCGCCATCTGCTCCGCTCGTGCCCCGACGCCTCAGCCACGTCCGCCGCCGCCAACGCCGGTCCCTATTCATCTGCCGCGTCTGGTTGGCCACGACGAGGAGATGAACGCCATCGCGTCTTCCCATCGACCTCCGGGGCAGCACGTCATCTACCTCAATCAAGACAATGGCGCCGCCTCAGGCCGATTCCCCTCGCCGGGAGGTGCGTGCCGACGCATCCCTGTCACTTCTTGACCCTGCTCTCTTCCTGATCAGGATTTCGCCACCTCGTGGGCTCGGTCCTCTCCGTCCATCGACTCCTCAACAAATTGACCTTATCCTCCTTCATGTTCTGCTGGTGGTGCTACAACCGGTTCCTTTCAGGGTATGTGCACTACGGCGAAGCTGATGAACTGGGGTGTCTGGTGCAGCGTCATCACTTTTGCATTGTCGAGGTACTCCGCTCTCTTACCCAACTGAACAAACTGCATCATGTACACCTGCAAAATGGCGCATTGTCTCGTTTAGCATGGTGGTTGGTCTGAACTGTAACTGAGACCAGATCATGATGCCATGAAACTTTATGCTAAGATATTTGACTGAAAGAGCTCCCGAATGAAAGGACAAACACTGGGAAGTTGGAAACTTTACGTGAAGAAGGTATAAAATTCATTCAATTCAGCTCCCGGGCACTAAGTAGCAAGTTAGTAATAATTAAACAGGGTGATTAGGTGTATGTACGCATGGTTTTGCTTCAGTTTGTTGTTGGTGACCGGTGGCAGCGGTGCCACTGCCAACATATGTGCATTAATGCATGTTTGCAAATCGCAGCGGTTAGGGAGGGAGGGAGGTGTTCTAATTGACAAGGCAGTTTTCAGAAGTTTGTTCTTCAGAAACTTGAAAAGATTAGGTCTAAATCTCCGCAAAAGTTAGGTTTAAATAATTAAGCATCACTTCTCCGGCCATTGGTGGCAAAACTTGCTTTGTTCGACTACCTTATTCGGGGTCTATCGGTACGAAAGAAAGAGACCATTGGTTCGACAGTTGCTGCGGAGTAAACATTGGTTCAACGCATGGGCGATTAGCTAGCATTTTTATTTCCCTTAATTAGGTACAAAAGAAAGTGAAACACATAAAGGAGTTTGCTTTGTCTCTAATCCCGCCACTCATGCACACATGATTAGCTCATATGTATATGTGATTAACTGATTAGCAGTTTAGCACACACGGACATTTTTTGCTTCTCTGGTTGAGTACTAGCACAGTGATGGTGCCCATTTATCTTGGCTAGAAATAGTTAGATAATTTTATTCAAACGTATAAGTATATAGTACTAAATTTCTCGCACATAGGGTTCACCTTTTTTCTCATCAAATTACCTTTATGTTGCATTAAAATTGTGGAAAGCATCCGATGCATAGGCAATTAAGAATCCCGACAGTTTTGAAACCTTTCTTTGTGTACCATCATAATTCTCTTCAGCACGCATGAGCTAGAGCATAATAACCTGTCAAAGATTTAGGTAAGCCAGTTGGGGACTCGATTCATTGATTTTTTTTGTGGGGACTTAATTTATTGATGCAATCAATATCTTGTAGGAGTACTTATTTACACCAAGATTCTTCTTCTCGCAGAGGGGGAGGGGGGGGGGGTTCTTGCAAGCAAAGTTTACTTCTTGCACTACCGAAGAAAGATGTTGCATGGTGTAGCAATTGGATGATGTGCTCATGATTGATCTTGCTTGGACAGAACAAAGAATTCATGTTTAACTCCACTCATATATAGATACCCATCTTATTTGTTCAAGCTATCCTTCAATACTAAGCTCTGTCATCCTATTTTTTTACAATCTTATGATATTCTTTTTCTTCTTTCCGTTTGCTTAACATTATACTCTCTGTATATATGCATGTCAAGTTTGATGTGTTTTAAAATTGACTAAGAGTAGCAAAATTGTTTTATGTGTACCTTTACTAAGAGTAGCAGTTCCTGCAGAAAAAGAATGGTCAGCCACCATTGTCAGCAAGGACGACTAAGAAGGTACTTGTTAGTTCAGTAAATGAGTTTATTCACATAACTATTCAGATAAATGTCCACTGTACTATCAGAGGAATAGTTGCCCACTTAAGATTGGTCACATGGTTTTATTGTTCTCGATCTCTTGAAATACTAAAGGATAGTTCTGTAATGGAAATGTTGTTCTCTAGCATGCACGTTAGTTCTATAAGGTGTTCATCCCGTGTTTAACTTCTGAATAGTGATGGGAAAGTTTTCAAATTTTATAGCATGCCTTGGGATTTGATTACCCCTTGGAATTGTTCTTTATAGAAAAAAAACATGCATATCTGATCATGCTTGGGCAAAACTCAGTAGCTTATAATATGCGTCTTTATCTAACATCTGACCCACATGGCTTCCTGGTTGTTGGTTTAGTAGCATCCTCCTTGGCAAAGAAGAAACATATTGTGTGATTAATTGCTTTGATGCTAAAATTCTCTGCCTTATTTGTTCTTGACCTGCATGTTCCATGTGTTTCCACGAAATCATAATGGTAGAGATGCGCTTGCAAGCTTAGTTAATGCAGACGTCGTGTAGTGATCAATAAATCTTGTCAGAAGCTGTAGGGTGCTCAAAGTAATGAGCTTGCTGCTGCTTCAAGGCTGGAAGCCACATTCAAATTCTACCATACTACCAGTCCTGATGTAGCTAAGCTTTTCCGCATTGACGATGAAGCCAAGCGTACCCCTGTAGTCTTGCTGAAGAAAGAGGAGAACTTGGCCGTATAAGGTATTTTCATCACTAACTTGCTTCACCTTCCAGAAGCTGCATTTTCCTTTCATGTATGTTAGATGATTTGGCCTATGAATTTGATATAAATGTACGGTGCATTGTGCTGACAACGAGTTCAGAGCAACAAAGGAGGGGGGCGGCGACTGCAACAGTGATTTGGCGTACCTGTTGCACATCTCTCACAATTGTTTAAAAGGAATGCAGAATCTTTAATATATACATCGGCTTTCAGTTATAGAAAAAAAGGAGGGACGGCAACTGCAACAGCGATAGAATGGCAGCCAGTATGCCTGAGCCAACATGCCACTGTTCTTTCTTTGTTCTGTATAATTAACAACTGGTCACAAAGTAACAATAAAATTTCATCATGTCCGGAGTGCATAATCAACTCAAATTATTTTGCCGTGCTTGTAGATCGAAACATGTGACTCCAGTAATAAGAATTGACTTTGATTTGATTTTGATGAAGACTATCAATTTAAATTCCTCCCCACTATAACTCTACTGAATACCATCCCCGCAAAAAAAAAACTCTACTGAATAACATTGATTTGCCAGTGTTTAGGATTATATATCATGCAGAAATCTTCACTGCCCCTGGTTATATATAATATTAACAAAAGAACCATCTGCTGCTGATTCAATTAATCCAAAAGACCCTAATCTGAGGCTACATCTACGAGTAATTACAAGGTGAGGTGGCTGCCCTTCATCGGATATTAATGCGCCGTGGGGCCTCCCCCCCCCCCCCCCCCCCCCCCCCCCAAATTGAGGGGGCAATTTTTATTAGGAGACGAAGGAGCCCGTAAGATTAAGTAGCAATTGTTTGTAGGTCTAGCATTTTTCACAAGATTATGTTGAATCTCTGCTAAAAACGTTCGGCATTGATGTATATGTTGAGTACAGTAGTGAAGTTAAAGATGCAAGAACTGAAATAGATCCACCACAATAGAGCTGACAAATGAAAGTCTGGTACTTCATTTTTCTCCCTTTTGTTGGTTTGACAAGTGACTTTGTAGATTTGTTTAGTTAACACTATGTTAACACTGGATGCTATTTCCAGGAGTTAAACCAAGTCATTCTAAGGATGCTTCATCTGGAGAAGTCAATGATCCGATGATGAGGCTAAACAACAACTTGATTAAATCCTCGGCCATGTTTGGATCCAACCGGCGGAATGTTGTTACCCCCACTGTTTGGCCCCAAGCGAGGCTGCAAGTGCATGCTGCACGAGGATGTAGGAGCCGCGCCTCAACCTGGTAGGATGCGATTGGCCCGCCAAAATTGACAACACTGCCGCTGCCGCTGTTCCTGCCCAAGCGAGGATGAAGGTGGACGTGGCCACCCCCAAGGATGTAGGGTTCGTGCCCCAACCGGCGAGGGCACGGTAGGTTGCTCCGAAACTGGCGAGGACACGGGAGTAGTACTGCAGCCTGAGTGTTTTTCCTAATTTCTTTAGGTATGTGAGGTCTATTTAATGTTCACATATATGCTGAAAATTTGACACCTAAGTACCAGCAGTGGAGTTGTATGAAATTTCTTGCGAGGTATGCCATTCATTTTAGTACTGACGACTAATTCCCAGGAGAGTACCAATGGTGAAATTTTCAGGCCTAAGTACTATATGAGATTCTCATTGCTGGCAATCTTCATGACCTATCAAAAGGAGGGTATATACACGAGGAGTTTCTCAATGTTGTACGTGTAGGCTGTGGCCTGTGTATAGCAGAAATAAAACCTATATGTTTATTCTTCTCCTGTACATCCGATTCATGTCCCATGGTCCAGTAGGGGTCAGTTATGTGCTTAAATGTTAGGAAGCCATCATCTTCCAAAGCATATTCAGTTACCTACTAAAACATATGTTGTTCCTTTGTGTGACCGGTAAATTTTGTGTAAAAACACGCGTACAATAGAAGCTGTAGAACCTGCATTGGACCATGCTCATTTGCACTGTCCATTTTTTCCAAAGTAATAATACTTTCCAGATTTCTATGCATTAAGAAATATGACCCGGTGTGCTATTACATTTCCTGGAATTAAACGCTACATTTCCTGCAAATATATAGTTATCTTTTTTTTGTTCTAGGAAGGTACCATATACATCTTATGAAATTCTCCTTTGCCTTCCAGATCAACCACATAGGCATCTCTTTAACAACCAGAGGAACTCGCTTTACAATAAAAACAAATTTGTCTCAGGGGGTATTGTCTTATTTCTCCTGTAAGCAAATGAAAAATGCGATGAACTTAACAGCTCTCTATCCTTTTTCTCTTATTCATGGTGTGTTTTCCCCTTTTGTACATGTAACAATGGTGAACTTAGAATTGGTGTAAGGAGTCACTAGCTATTCTACTTAAAAAATGTGGCCATCTTGAAAGCTTTAAGACAATACTCACACCATGTGATTCCTTGAAATATCGAAGTGTTTTTCACATCTTTTACAATCAAAGGTTTGTTAATTAATCATATTATTTATATTCATAAGTAGTATAAACTTGATATATTATGATGCTGACAAGGAGGTTATTGGTGCTCATTAAAATAGCAGAAGGAAATAACCTTGCCTATATTTTTTGGTTTTTATATTTAGCCTTTCAACTCAACTGAAAATTTTATTTATACAATATTTACTCACTTACCTCATATTTTTGCAGGCGATCTGGAATGACTATGGGTGTTAATGAAGTAGTTTCTGTTAGGTGAACCGCTCAAAATGGAGAAACATGCTTGTAGCTTTTCAGTTGATTGTATTAAGCATTTAATCTCTTAGCAATTCAGAAGGTCAATATCTCCGGGCTGCCTTGCAATATTTTAGAAAATTGTTTTTTTTCAAACATTTTATATTGCCTTGCCTTGAATTAGGCTTATAATGCCACTGATGAGACTTGAAAGTTCTTGCAGTGTACTAAGGCCCACTCTCACATTTAGGTTTATTCACTCTTAAATTTCTATATTGAGAACTGAAATGCATTTTTTTCTTCCTACTTTCTCCACATATAGAGAGAGAGGGAGAGAGGGAGGGGGAGGGAGAAGGAGAGAGAGTAAGTAGGCTTCTCCTTTATGTCATGGTAACTAACACACATTTCCTTTTGAGTCTTATGTGGGCTCTTTTTGAGTCGGTACACCAAATCCGAAGCTACACAATCAAATAAAAGAAAAAAAATCATCAATAGATTTATCATATTTAAAGAAATGCAAATAAAAGCTTGTAATTTTTTTAAACAATATATATTGTTTTTTCATCTGTTATTGCCTATCTTTTTTTTGAGAATCGATTGGCTATATTTTTAACCATGAAAAATTTGACGTGCAACCAGTACAAAATCTAAAATGCCCGTGGGAACGCACGGGCAGTCTACTAGTCCTAGTAGGATTTCACCTTCCATATGGAATAGGAAAAGAGGAAGGGAAAAGGAGAAGGAAGGAAGGGGGCGCCCCCCTTCCCTAGTCCAATTCGGACCAGACCAAGGGGACGGGTGCGGCCACCCTTGAGGCCCTTTTCCTTCTTTCCCGTATGGCTCAATAAGGCCCAATACGTATTCCCGTAACTCTCCGGTACTCCGAAAAATATCCGAATCACTCGAAACCTTTCCGATATCCGAATATAGTCGTACAATATATCGATCTTTACGTCTCGACCATTTTGAGACTCCTCGTCATGTCCTTGATCTCATCCGGGACTCCGAACTCCTTCGGTACAACAAAAGTCATAAACTCATAATATAACTGTCATCGAAACCTTAAGCGTGCGGACCCTACGGGTTCGAGAACTATGTAGACATGACCGAGACACATCTCCGATCAATAACCAATAGCGGAACCTGGATGCTCATATTGGCTCCCACATATTCTACGAAGATCTTTATCGGTCAAACCGCATAACAACATACGTTGTTCCTTTCGTCATCAGTATGTTACTTGCCTGAGATTCGATCGTCGGTATCTCAATACCTAGTTCAATCTCATTACCGACAAGTCTCTTTACTCGTTCCATAACACATCATCCCGCAACTACTAATTAGTTGCAATGCTTATAGTGATGTGCATTACCGAGTGGGCCCAGAGATACCTCTTCGACAATCGGAGTGACAAATCCTAATCTCGAAATACGCCAATCCAACAAGTACCTTCGGAGACACTGTAGAGCACCTTTATAATCACCCACTTACGTTATGACGTTTAGTAGCACACAAAGTGTTCCTCCGGTAAATGGGAGTTTCATAATCTCATAGTCATAGGAACATGTATAAGTCATGAAGAAAGCAATAGCAACAAACTAAACAATCAAGTGCTATGCTAACGGAATGGGTCAAGTCAATCACATCATTCTCCTAATGATGTGATCCCGTTAATCAAATGACAACTCATGTCTATGGTTAGGAAACATAACCATCTTTGATCAACGAGCTAGTCAAGTAGAGGCATACTAGTGACACTCTGTTTGTCTATGTATTCACACATGTATTATGTTTACGGTTAATACAATTCTAGCATGAATAATAAACATTTATCATGATATAAGGAAATAAACAATAACTTTATTATTGTCTCTAGGGCATATTTCCTTCACTTGCATGGCATGGGATAACCTAGTCGAATTGTAAAGGATGAAAATTAGACGTTGAAATAGTTGAAATCATGCTTAATTACGAAAAAAACACTTGTCGTCATTGCGTACCATTTCAACGTCGAAGGTTTCCTCGAGCTTAATGCTGAAGCGTCGATCATCATCCAGGCACTACTAGGAAAAGGGCTATAGCTAATATGGACACTAATGGCGCACCACATATAGCAGTGGCGCACCATGTGTAGGTACGCCATTAATGTCCATATCACTAATAGCGCACCACAACCACAGTGCGCCACTACTAACAAATTTTATTTTTTTATTTTTCCAAAACTAGTAATGGCGCACTAGGGCATATTGCACCATTACTAGTTTTAACTAGTAATGGCGCACCACACAGTCTGTGCGCCACTACTAACAATTTTTTTTAATTTTTTTCAAAACTAATAATGGCGCACCAGTGTATAGTGCGGCATTACTAGTTCAAACTAGTAATGACGCACCACAACCACGGTGCGCCATTACTAACAATTATTTTTTATTTATTTTTTTGCAAAAACTAGTAATGGCGCACCACATAACAGATGTGCCATTAATAACCAGGGTTACTAATGGCGCATTGTTACGTGGTGCGCCATTACTAACTTTCTTTGCACCCACCCCCTCCCCCCGGACCGCCTTTTCAGTGTTAGAAAAAATAAAATAAAATGATGGAAATGTCAAAAAAATAAAAGAAAATAAGTTTCCCATGTGATATGTGGTCTAGTTGTTGGGAAAATTTACAAATATGAATTTCGACTTTATTTGCAAAATCTCTCGAGAATTTAGTAAAATGGGCATAGCTTTTGCATACGAACTCGGATTAAAAAGTTTTTTATGTGAAAAATCATCTACTCGAAAAGTTACATCCGAATTTAACCGGGGGAACTTTCTTCAAGATTTTCAGAATCTCCAAAAACCTAACAGAATGAAAGATACGGGGCTTTTAAGATCTAGAGGGGGGAATGAGAAAAAATGCAAACTTACTAGTGGCGCACCATTTGCTAGGTGCGCCACTAGTAAAAAAATTGGTTTCAATTTTTTTTTGGAATTTTTTTACAAAATACGATACGTAATATGACCGGGAAGTTTGAAATATTTTTTTAAAATTTCATCACACTCATGAACATGAACAAAGTCCTAGAGATCAATAAGGTTTAATAGGATTGATATGATAGATATATCAACAAGTGCTTGTGTAGTGAGCTGGTGCTGGGGTTGGATAGAAATACGAAGTTAAGCGTGCTCGGGCTGGAGTAGTGTGAGGATGGGTGACCTTCCGGGAAGTTTGTTCGAGTATGACATTTCCTACATTCATAATTCAAAGATTAAACTTGTATAATTAAATACATGTACTAAAAAACCTAAATTAGATCATTATTTTTTGAGAAAATCCAGGCCACTCGATATTTTCTACATATTCTAGCACAAGTGATGCCAGAATTCATGGAAAAATCCGGCATGAACTTTTCTAAAAACGGACAAATCGAGCGCCTGAAATTTGTCGAAACGGAAATTAATCAACACTCCGGCAAAACATAGGCCACTCGGAGGTGTAACCTGGACATGACCGGTCACTTGGGAAACTACATATCCTATTTGAGCAACACAGGATATACATGTTTTTATCTACATCATATATATCTTTTAGGACTCATATTGACATGGAGATTTGGCTGGTCTCACCTCAAGGTCGGAGGGGGTCGGTGACGGGGACGATGGCGGGGATGATGGAGGGGCTCCTTGATTTCTGCAAAAGCAAAAACCCTATAAGTTATCATTAATATATCCCGAATAATTTCTTAAGATAAAAAAATAACAACAAATATGACATGTTCAACTAGTTCTATTAATTCAACTAGTTCTTACTAAATATAAACTTACTATAAATAGAAAAAAACTAGTTCTTTCTAAAAATAAAGTAGTTCAACTAGTTTATTAATTTACTTACTAATTATTTTAAACACTTACTAAGCACTTACTATAAATAAACTAGTTCTATTAAACACTTGCTAAAAATTCTACTACCCTAGTTCTACCCTAAATTTTCTT